>NW_010166350.1:0-7740 GCF_000695765.1 Mesitornis unicolor
TCCCGCCTACCTCTCTGCTGTGCGCTGAGCGTGTCGGGTCTCTGCAGCTGCTCCACGGCACGCTGTCCTGCGGGGGAATGTGCGCCACTCTGGCCCAGCCCGCTGCCGGCAGGTGCACGGAGCTCCAGACCCGCCCCCCCCATTGTGTCCCTGTGCGCCCTGCTGAATGCGGGAAGCCGGAGGAGTTCGGCTGCAGGGGATGTGTTGGCAAATGGCGGAGAATGGAAAAGCTGACCCGAAGCGTCACGTGTGTGGCGTCCGTGGGGTGACACTTGGGAAACATTTGTCTCCGCTGAAGCCATCCCGTCTGTGTGGCACTCACAGTCCCTGTTGTTCATGTGTTGGCGCCGGCTGCTGCCCACAGCGGTGCTGCCCTGCTCTCCGTCCCTGCCCGACGAGGGTGGTACCCAAAACTTTTCTTGTAACACCAGCCGTCTTTTTTTCTTGCTTTGCTTTTACTTTGACACTGATACTCGTTTCCTGTAAGGTTATTTTGTATCCCTGTGTGCTAGCTTGGTTAAAAATTGAGCTCTGGGGGAAGTGGTAAGCAGATACAAGATCCACACTGCTTTTAAACATCTTCTGGTTTTGCCCTTGAACAACTAACTGTTCTTTTTGCCCTCGCCAGGACCGGTGCTTTCTGCCCCTCTCTTTAAAAAGCTCAAGTCTTACCCCTCTGTAGATACAACCTTATGGAGCCAAGTCACGGTCCTGTTGTTGTGTGTAGGAGCTCCAAAGGATGCTGAAAAGGGTTTTTTCACACCCTGCTAGCTCTGTGGCATTTGTAAGACAGGCAGGAGAATGTTCTGCAGCCCATGCTGCAGGACAGAGCTCAGTGAGCTCCTGCTCCCACCTTCAAATCACCAGTGGCTATTTTAACTAAGAACTAAAGGAGGGCCACGACTTTCCAATGGCAGAGACATTTGGCCAGCCCCTGCCCTTTTGCAGAGCTGGCAGGTGGGCACCATGCTGTGGGGAAAATCCTTGGCTCCACATGGAGAAAGGTGATAGGGATCACTGGCTGCTGCAGGGCATGGGATCCTCTCATGGAGGTTCCAAAAAAGCTGCACCCACTGGCCTCAGAGGTTCTGTCCTCTGTGTTTGGGCAGAAGTGGATTGATGGGATGTCCTTGTCGCCCTCATATCCCTGGCTGCCAGAGGGAGGTGAGAGCGCAAGGCTGAGGCTGCACAAGAATCCCTTGAAGGAGTAAAATAAAGGAAAATACCAAGATCAAGCAGATAAGAAACAAAAGGCAAGTTGGGCCGCAGCCAAAAGAAATGTCTGGGGACAGAACTGGCTTCAGTTAAAATAATTAAAGAAGTAACAGAAGCTCCTAAACGATTTTTAAAAATATATTTTGCGTGTGTGTATGTGGCCACACACAGAGGCACGAATTGCTTTCTAGATCACAGCAAGCAAGGCAGTAGGGAAACCATCTCAGCACGTAGCATCCACATCACTCCTGGGCACTACCTTCCCTCAACAGCTATTCTCATTGCTGCACGAGTGTTGCTTGTGCCAAGATAACTTGTCAAAAACCCAGAGGAGTTTCACACCACCTCCCCTGGCAGTTAATGGGGCAAATAACGGGGCTTGTAAGCCTCTAGATTTGGCTCCATGGGCAGCAGATGCAATTGAGGTGTTGAAAAAGCAGCTAGAAAGGGAAGTGTAAAGCAATGCCACCACCATGGGAGCCCAGCTGCTTGCTGAGCTTGCAGAAAAGTGGGAGCTGAGGCCAGAATGGGGATGGTGGCCATCACCTGGCCCCAGCTCTCCACCATGTCCCTGGTAGTGGTCATCATCCCCTCTCTCCCCCGCCACCCACCAGCTGGGACTGGAGGAGAGCCTGCAGCTCCATCCCCAGGGCTCCTGTGTTGACTGGCTATGGCTGACATGGGAGAACAGGGTCTGGTGGGAGGGCACCAATGCTGCTCAGGTACTGAAGTGGGTGACATGGAGCCATACCCGAGCCTGGAGAGCGAAGGCAGAGATGGACTGGACTGCAAGAAAAAGAGACAGCAAGAAACCGCTCTGGGGTGCAATTACCCAAGGAACTGACACATTCATTAGCTGTCTGTGGGTGATTAATAGTGATGATATCAGCTTCTCAAAAGGATGGGATTACCAAAATGTTTTATCTAACTCCCAGTTTGTGTCTCTGGAGGCTCCTTGATTGCTGCTGGTGGCAAGGACTGGCTGTGAGGAGCACACAGTTTGCTGGAGGTGCCTCAAGGAGAGGGAGGGATAGGATTTATCCATGGGTCTCCGTGCTGGGGGACAGCCAAGGACAACCTTCAGGCACATGAGGTGACAGCGAGGAGGCACAGCCTTTACTGCCCTGAGAGCCTGGCCAAGCTGCTCTGGAGGGCATGAGAAGCTGCACGGGTCCATGGGTGACAAAGTCAGACCAGATCCTGGGTATGAAGAACTGGGAGATGCTCCTGCAGCTCTTGCAAGTCACCACTGGTCTCAAACTACCTTACATAAAGCGGTTCTATGGGCCAGAAATGTTTTCCAGAAGAGGGCACTGGAAAAGCATTTGTTGGCAGGCGAGCGTGGTCACATCTTCCTGACATTTCCCCTTCTTGCTTTCTTTCCAACCAGGACCCTGGGCATGGGAGGACTACTTGGCTGCCATGCAGTTGTTGGTGTCTCCTACACATTGCAGCAGCAGCAACCTGGTGGTCCCTGTTCTTGCTGAGTGATGGGTCTTCTGGCTACTGCAGACCCCTAGATTCGGGAGGAGCTGGAGCCAAGTCCCAGGTTCTCGCAGCCACCAGCCAGGCAGTGAGAGCTGCCCAGTGGGAGAGAGTAAGGCTCCGTGGCCAGCACCATTGCAGCAGCTGGAGGAAACCTTGTGGTAACACCTGAGATTTTCTCAGCTGCTTCCTTTCCCTCTGAGTCCATCCAGGGGCTTTGTGCTCCTTAAGAAATGCTCCTTAAGCCTTGTGACAGCTCGTAGATAGCACCTCCGTTTTACAGGTTAAAAAGTGAGGCAGAAGGAGATTCAATGATTTACCCGGGACTGCAGAGAATAAAATCCAGATTGGGGTGTGCTGAGCTGGAGGTCCTCTGCAGGCTGTGGGGTGCATCGGGGTCTCCGATGAGGCTGCCTCTTGGTGCAGCAGCTCCTTTGAGTTTGTTGGCCATTCATGGAGAGAAAAAGCTATAAATTGTCCTTGTCATTCAAAAAAGACCATTAGAGGAAACAATGTATTTCCAGGATACATTTCTACAATCTTTTATGACACCTTTTCTAGGTGTTTGAATACAGTTTCTGGCCATTCCATGCTGCAAATGTGATGTTGCACATTTTTGAGTCGGAGCAACAAACTAAAATAGCTCATCATAGCAGGAAAACTAATGGAGATGGAGTGACCTAAACACTTGTGGGGTGACTGAAAACCTTGTGGAGCTACCAAAAACCTTGTGACTGGAAACCTTTGTTTTGCGGCTCAGCTGCAGAAATGCTTACATTTCTGTTTTCTAACTTGCATTTTTAAGGAGAAAGTAGCCCCAGTATGTTCAGAACGAGTCATTCACAGATGCATGCCATGAGGTGAAGCACATAACTCTGACATTACAGCACCCGTTTTGCATCTGAGGCTTTACCAGACCTTCACATTTGCAGATTTGAGAATTAAAAAAAAATAAAAATCCAGTGCTCTCATATGCATGCTGTTAAGTATTCTTGATACAGAAGGGTGTATGGGTATCATCATCCTCTTTATGAGTTCAGCACCCACCAGAGGTGGGCCAGATCGTAACATTTGGCTCTAGCAGTTGTTATATTTAATACATGGATTCTATAGGCAACATATAATGGTATAATGGACTTCTAAAATACTTTGTATTTTAATAGGCTCATGTTTCTTTCAATGAAGACAATGTCAGAATTCCTTGAGAGCCAGAAAGAGTGACAACACCGCTTGCAAACTCTTGAGAAAGTGGGGAGGCATGGCCAGTGCTGCTAGCACAGCACTGCGGTGTTCAGACCATAGATCACATCTCTCTCTTGTAGAGGACTGTCTTCTGCTGTGGTGAGATGTTGCTGGGACCAAGGGGCATCTGCTGAGTACAGTGTTGCTGTCACACATGATTCATAGACAGCTTCTGAGTCCACTATGATTAAGACCTTGGTTTACTCCAAAGGCTGCCTCAGGATTTGAGTACATTTGAAGTTCTGAGTGAGGAAGCATTCGGTATGAAGTGTCACATAAAATGATGATGTTGGTGCTGGGTCTCACCCCTGTACGCCTCTTGTCTGGCATACACTGCAGTGGCCACTTGGAGAGGAGATCACTGTTCAAGGTGGAGAGCAGCGGCAGGACCTGAAATATGCCACGATTTGCAGAAATGAACACTTCTTACTGTCTTCAGAAAGACAAGTGACAGGAACATGTAGGACATCTTTCTTTTATTGTAGCACAAAATATAAGAAACTTATGAGAAGTCAGTATGGTTTCTCAGATTATGGCAACACTAGACTTCAGTCATCATCTCCAGAAGGAGGAACTGACAGCGTGAAGGGTAGAAATGAATACATTGGATAGTGCATCAAATCAGGTCCCAGAACATTTGGAGGAAAAGACACAGAAGTGTAAAATTTAAAAGATTATAAATTCTGGATATGTTAAACATGACAACTATTCATTCTCTTCTCTGATAATACTAGATATATACAATGTAGCAGATCATTTTGCAGACTAAATGAGAACTGAAGGTTTCCATGTTAGGGAAGGGGAATAAACCAGTGTCTGGATCCTACCTTCCACCCCTGGAAAGACTTCCATGCAGCAGAAAACTTTTGAGATTACACAACAAATGGTAAAAGTCTTTGAAGAGATGGTGTCTTGGTTCCTTACTTTTAATTCATCTTCAGGGAGGTATCAGAGTCACAATCTTACCTACACAAAACCCACTGCAAATGGCCATGAAGCAACACCTCGCAGCAGAAAGCCTCACATTTTGCATTATGATTGCAGTTTAACTTGGGATTAGTTTAAACTGGTAAAGGGCAGTTTAAGAGGTGGCAAGCTGAAAGGTAGCTACAAAGATTGTGCAAAGATCTTCTCAGTATTTCCAGGCACCATAGTGAGGAGCAACAGCCATAAATAGTGGCTCTGGAGTTTCAGGTTGGACATTAAGAGAAACTTATTCTCCAGGAGAGCAGAGCAGTCCTGAGACAGTTATCTAGAGAGGAGAGTTGGCCATCTTTGGAGATTTTCAAGCTTAAGCTAGAAAATAGCTGTGGCTGACCTGATCTGGTGCCTGGTGATAGTCCTGCTTTGAGTGTGAGGACACCTCTTTTCCAGATGGCATTTCTGGCTCTGCATTTTACATTCAGGTAAATCCATGGGTGATGCAAACAAGGTTCATGGCATTTTTCTGACCCAATCCATTAAAAGTGTGAGATGTCTGCACACCAGATACACAGCATGGAAGACACAGAGGGATACCATGATGGAAGGTGGGTGACCTTTTTTGGATGATTGCTTCTCCTGAGGACCTGCTTCCCAGCTGTTGCACAGCCCTGATGATGGACCTGTGCTCCAGATGGGGATGTTGAGCAGGACGGTCTGACACTCTTACAGACAGGGACAGAGAGCGTGGTGCTCCAAGCCTGTGCGACAGGGAACAAAAAACAGAGAGGTCTCTTTGAAAGGGGAGCGCGGGACTGCCAGGCTTGTGCAGCTGTGGCCTTGCTTCCTGCTGTCCTTTGGCAACTTGTGCGGTGAATGCCTGAAAACCTGTATTCTTCATTGACTTGCAAAAATGCACAAGGGGAAGGGCCATAGAGGCAAATCTTGTGTACCAGGGATGACTTTCAGCTCTGCTGAGATCCCATAACCCTTAGAGACAGCAGCAAGCTGCAGCTGAGCTAGACTTTTACCTCCCTTCTTCTCTAGCAGGTCAAATAAACCACTGAAAACCCGAGCTTTGGGAGGGTCAAAATTCGGATCCAAGTGTTGTTATCTGTTCAGTCCTTTCATTAACAAGATGGACATAACTACTGGCAGCAGTGGTTTTATGGAGTGAGATGGAAAGTCATGTGTCTCAATGTGAAGCCTGGAATCACAGAATGGTCTTTTTGTTTCCCAAACACATTGAATCCCACAATTGTCCCATGGATGGTTCCTGTCTTAAGTCGAGGAGAGCTCTGTGCATGCAGTTTTAAAGCAAAAGGAAGGATCAGGCCCTCAGAGGTATATTTTCATCATAATGTTTGAAGATTTACGTGTATAACTACGCAACTCAGGGTGAGACTGTGCCTCTAAGGCAAAACATATGAGCTCATATAAAGAATTTATCATTATAATAACAATTTGCATTTCTATAGAAACTTTGATCTCAGGATCTCTAAGTGCTTAACAAACACAAATTAATTAATCCTCACAACTCTCCTGCAAGGTAGACATGTATTATGGAGAGACGCTAGCAGCTACCTTTCCATTATGTGTCTCATTTTAACTACCTCCTAACTTTGCCAAAACTAAACCAATACACACAAAAATTTCACAAGCACGATCTTGTCCTTGGGTAGGATCTTTTTAGAAATTGTGGGGCAAATAGGACAAGATAGTTTAAGATAAGTAGGTTAAATGGGGAGAGCAGGAATATATCCCTGAATGAACTAATGCACATACTCCATTAGTTCAGAGGGGAGGGAAATGCAGAATTTGGGATAGACACTTGCTTCTCCAGAACTTGCCAGAATGGAGATTCCAAGGTGATATATGTTTATTCATTATCCACTCTATTATTTATTAAATTGGTGAGAAAGACAAGTGCAGGAGGTGACCTGCTTTTCTGAATGCAAGGATCCTTCTCCAGGAGCTGCACTTGGCCCCAGCTATGAAGAGGAAATCACTGAGAACCACATATTTTGTCTTTTGTAGAGTTACTCTTTAAAACCTTTGGAAAAAGGCTGGGTGAGCAGACCCAGTGATGGTCTGGTGTCATGAGTGGAATATCACCTTTAAGAATCATAGAATCATTTGGTCAGAAAAGACCTTTAAGATCATTCAGTCCAACCATAACCTGTCCATTACTAAAACATGTCCCTAAGCACCTCATCTAGCCATCTTTTAAATACCTCCAGGGATGGTGACTCCACCACTTCCCTGGGCAGCCCATTCCAATGTCTGATAATGCTTTCAGTAAGGAAATTTTTCCTAACGTCTAATCTAAACCTCCCCTGGCACAACTTGAGGCCATTTCCTCTTGTCCTACCACTTGTTACATGGGAGGAGAGATCAATCCCCACCTCACTACAATCTCCTTTCAGGTAGTTGTAGAGGGCAATAAAGTCTCCCCTCAGTCTCCTCTTCTGCACACTAAACAATCCCAGCTCCTTCAGCCACTCCTCATAATTCTTGTGCTCCAGACACTTCACCAGCTTTGTTGCCCTTCTCTGGACATGCTCCAGCACCCCGATGTACTTCTTGCAGTGAGGGGCCCAAAACTGAACACAGTATTTGAGGTACAGCCTCATCACTGCTGAGTACAGGGTTACAACCACTTCCCTGATCCTGCTGGCCACACTATTGCTGATACAAGCCAAGATGCTGTTGGACTTCTTGGTCACTTGGGCACACTGCTGGCTCAAGTTCAGGCAGCTGTCAACCAGTGCCACCAGATCCCTCTCTACCAAGCAGCTTTCCAGACACTCTTAGAATCATAGAATCATAGAATGTGTTGGGTTGCCAGGGACCTTTAAAGATCATTCAGTCCAACTC
>NW_010166351.1:0-11016 GCF_000695765.1 Mesitornis unicolor
AAATGGGGGATTTGTGTGCGGGTTGATATGAAGGATGTGCTGAAAGACTGTATTGGCCTAATTCTGGAACATGAAATAGGACCCAGATGAATCTGTAAGACTTCAGTCTTAGAAGTGCAGTTAAATGTGATAAAATATGTACAGCTCCCAAACCTCATTACTTCCTTCGTATTTTTTCCTTAGATGTCCCAGCTACCTACTTGAAACTGCTGCAAGCCTCTATCTTGAGATTCATTTGGGTAACAAAAGGCTGAGAAATATGAGGGCTTCTTTAACACTGAGAAAATAAGTGAGGCAGGTTAAGATAATTAACTGATTCCTATATCAAATGGTGTTTCAGCTTTCTGACGTTGCTAAGACAGAAGAGGTGGAAATAGCGTACTAAAAACCAGAATCATTTTCTGTTAAATCTCAAGGATTTAATGAAAACTGAGTGATATGATCTATGTGGAGACCTGGGAATGTCGATGAGTTGTAAGAATTTAACAAGAAAAATATCAAGGACCACAAAAATGAAAAAGAAATCCTTATTAGCAAAATTATTAATATTTCAGGAAACAGATCACCACAGCTACCGAGCTGACTTGAAAAGTCTATATAATGACTAGTAGCTTAGTGTAGAAAAATTTAGGAAATTACCACATTAATAACAACAGTCACATTTAAGTGAAATGTTGTTTGTCTGTTAAAGAACATTTTCAGGCTCTATGGTTACCTTTTCTTTGCATAATCCCTTTGGGAAGAGACTGTCATCTTAGATAATTAGTAACTGGAAGTTGGGTATAAAAGGTATTTCATGACATTTTATGAGGCATGTCTCAGATTTCCACAGGAATTTAATACCCTACTACTTTAAAATTAACTGCAATAAAAAGCAATGTGCATGTTGTGTGTACGACTGGCAATTAAACTTGAGGTCAAGCTCACCTGACAGATTTTTGCAGGTGGGGAATAAAAAAGAAAACCAGCATATAAAAGCTTAGCTGCAGTACGGGCTTTCTGCAATAAGGACGGTGCACCTGCCTATTTTAGTATGACAAGTCTTGGTTTTTTTGACTAAAATTTGAAGACCAGTAGAGTCTAATCCACTAGAAATCAACAAGAGGCTCTTGTGGCTGAATCTATATATTAAACTCAGTTGAAAACTCCAGAATATATTGCAATTGAAGAAAGAGTAATTTTTTATGCCCAGGCCACAGTCAATGAGAAGTTGTCATTTTTTGGATCAACAGTTTAAAGTTCTTACCCCAAATTATCACTCGTTTGGCTTATGTTATGGTATTTAACTGCTGCAGGAGCAATTCTGGGAAGCATCCACACTAATGGCAAAGCTTCTGTATGTACACACTGTCCAAAAACAGCCTCTTCGTGTCAATTTTTTCAGAAGCATCACATTTTCTGATTGCTAGTCTAAAAAAAAGAAAATAAGAGTAGTTTTGTGGAACTCGGTGAAGAAGAAATCAACATGTTGTGGATTTCTGGATTAAGTTATTTTAGCTAGTTTAGGGAGTGAAACGGTATAATTTGACCTTTGTAGTGATTGAATGTTGGACACTCCTTCACAAGTACACAACTAAAACACATTTTTGCCCATTTTTCGAAGTCTTTGAGACTCCTCAAGCAAGATTATTTAAGACATTATCTCAAGTGTGTAATAAATAAGTGTGAGAAAGAAAGATTCTTGCTGTTCCTCACCTGGGGAAAATCCACCAAACTGGATGCATTATCATTGTACAGGGAATTTCATGTTCATAACTCACAATTGTGAATTTCCCCTCTATATAATAGAAGAAATAAGTCTATAAGTCTTTACATTGATTATACCTTGCAGCCAGAGACAGAAAAAAGTGGTGAGTGCTGTTACAATAACTGTATCAGAACTTCAAACGATGGCTAGGACTTAACTCTAACATTTCTAATATTTACTAGATTGAGGTGTTCTTTGAAGGACAACTGACTTTCTAAAATTGCTTAAGGTTGAGTAATGCAGCATGTCACTGTATTTATAGAAGCAGTTGTTACAGGCACTGCTAATGAAAGGGGACTTTTCTTCCTATCTCAGTAATTCTCACTGAAGGTAGCTGAAATTAGGACCATGTGTCAGACCTATAACACTAAAAGTTCCCAATTTCCAGTTAATTAGATTTTATATAGGCTGTCCTTGAGTCAAAGTCTAAAAAAAAGATCTTCATGATCTTTTCAGCCAACTCTGCAAAAATTCTACAATCCATTTCTGAGTGGATCCAATGATGATTATTTCGGATATGCTAATACAGAGTGAGCGCCTTATAAAATCTCGATATCCCATTTCATATCCTAATCTTGCTTGATTAGAAACTATTAACCCTGACTGGCTGTGATAGTTGTTTGAGGGGAAATTTAAAGATCAATTCTGTTAAAAAGTATTGACAGATCATAAACATGCAAGATGGAAGAGTCCACTTAAATCCTGTTTTGTGTCTCTGCTCATGATACAAAACACTGAGAGTAAAACAGCCAAAAAGAGGCAAAAGCCCAGGAGAAATACACAGATCTCTCAGCAAGCCTTGGTATGCTCACTAATGGAGGACAAATGTACAGAATTCAAGGTATAGAGTCCCTAAATGATATTTTCTCAGATACAAGAAACAGTCTCGGTCTTAGCTTGAGATCTGACCTGCTCGAGAAATGCCTTAAAGAGTAGATAAATGACATACTAAGTGAAACCTTCCTGCTTGAACCTGAACACTGAAGTAAAAAATCTACACCTAGAAAGAAACCAAGGAGATTTGGTGTTAAAACTCTGGCTAGAGGATCCTACCTAAGAGAAAGATGTGGCTCCTGGTTTGAGGATGGCTGTCCATATACTTCATCCACAGACTGCTTCATCTTCCCATGAGATTTCCATGAACCAGAAGGACCAGATGATAAGTTTTTGTTTGGTTTTAGATTTCTTTTAACATTTCATACAGCAGGAGTTTGTACCTCTTTTACAGATGGTGACATTTAAGGGGCATTCAAAAAATGCAAGTCAATCCATTTTGGGTAGAAAATTATCCATGTTTTTCAGTGGAAAATGGAAATCACAAGCCACAAACCTTGGGGAGGATTGTGATCGGTGTTTCAAAGTTGTACCAGGACTAGCTATTGTAGGAAAAAGAAAATAAGCAAGAAAGATTATTTCTTTCTTTTATGTTGCAAGAAAAATGAAGCCTATCTCTATAGAAAACTGTTCAAAAATACAATAGCTATTGTAATGAAAAAAACGAGTGGTTTATTTCCACCATCCTGTGTTAGCTCCTTCTCTGTGATCTGCCTCCTCATGGGTTGAATTACCTATTTCTTTTTTTCCCCACCTGCAGATCTTTTCTCCTGCAGTCTTTTGGGGCTTCCTGGCATTAGAAGGGCTTCAAAGAGGCAGCTGCTTCTTAGCAGTTTGTCTGCTCCCCTTAGTATTTAAACATTAAGGAAGACGGTGGATGTAAGAAGCCACAGCTGAGTTTATTTTATCTTAATGATGCAGCCTGAAGCCTCAGCCCCGTAGAGCATGTACCCCTGAGGCTGATGGTAAACACTACTCAGAAGCTTATTGTTTGCTGAATGTATCCATCAAAAGATTATTGCGCTTGGCCAAGTTGCTTCACTTTCTCTTTGCTGAATGTGTCAGTCCAGGAATCTTCTGCTCCACGCGTTAACTTTGGATTCAGCAGAAAGGCATTTTGTGTTTGGTTAAGCAAACATTAGTGTAATTGCAGGATTAGTTCTGGAGGGGGATGTTGCTCAGATGGATGAGCGACACTCTGGAGAAGTGGCATTTGTTACTAGACATGTTTCCATTGCTCGTATTTATTTATTTATTTTTTTTGTTCGGCAGTCATTATTCACTTTCCCATTTATATTCCATAACCTGCTGGAAAATGTGCACCATCCAAAGTGAGGTCTGAGCCCCTGAGCTCCGTAACCTAATACAATTCACTCTTAGGTCATACTCTGCTGAGAAAAAAAAATCAATACCTTACTTGCTTGGCTCTCAGCAGACAAATTTCTTCTTCCTATCCATCGTTCTCTGTAGAGCTCCATATTGATCCAAATTCTCAGTGTCAGTCCACTTCTTTCAAATGCCTCGTTCAGATGCTGTGTTTTACAAAAAAGATCCTTTCTGTGATATCGTACCATAATATAAAAGCACTATATGTGGAGGAAAAATGGTCTTGAAATCAGGTCAGAGTGCTGGGTTTGGGGTGTTTAGATTGAAACCATTGCTGGGTATATCTGTACTGTGCAACAACCAGTACGGAGATATAAGGACAGTCAGAGTGTGGCCATGTCAGTCTGTCTGAAATAATTTACCCGGTTTCTCTTAAAGAGCTTTTCACACTGAATGTAGCTTAATAAACCTATTTGCTTCTGCAGCTCAAGTTAGCACAGGAATACTGCCTTAGGTACTTCTGTATCCACTGTTCTCAAGCTAAAAAGTAGGCAGGAAGCTGTAACCTGGCAGAGAAATTCCCTACTTTTATCTTTCCACTTATTTTTTTCTCTCTTACCCTCTCATTCACCCACCGAAAATCCACTCTGGAGTGCCACTGCTAACCACTGAGGTTAATGCTGATGTTCACTTTCTGAAGAGGAGCTAGAAGCCATTTGATGGGGCAGGTATTGCTTTTATTTCCTGACCCCCCCACCCCTTCCCTTAACTTGTGCAATAATTTGGTGAGCAGAGTTGAGCTGGACTTGATGAACTGCAGAGTTTATAGCAACTGCATTTCCAGTTCTAGCAGAAACAGATCTTAGGCAGGTTGGATTGAGTGAGACCTCAAGGTCAAGTGATCCACCCCCTGCTCCTCCATTTAAAGCTAAGCAAACCACGTTGCCTCCACCTCTTTATGTATTTTCCACCACCTCCACTTCATCTCAGCAGTCTCCACTGGTCTCACTCTGGTATGACAACATCTTCCTTGTGTAGAAGAGCCCCAAACTTGTCACAGCACTCCAGATGAAGTCTCACAAGCACCATCACCGAAAACACTGGCTTAAAATTACATGGGAACAAGACAAGAAAGGGTTTGCTTTGTTAACGTTCATTATATTCTTTGTCTCAACCACTTTCTCAGCAGATTAATGCCATCAAGACTATTAATAAATTTAAAACTTTAATGGCCATTAGTGTTCGGCTCTTGTTTAATGAATAAATGAGAAACAACGGCTTGTAATGGCAATTCATCACCCCAAGTATGCAGTTAGTGTGAAGAGCAACGTAAACACAAGCACATCTGCTAAAGTAAACAAATATTCCAGCACAAAGGATGCACAATAAGGAAAGAAGGCACTCCCTGGACATGGACTTGCATGCCTGGCCTTGATAATTGAGGGACTGAATGATATTAAATCAGTCTCACTTTGCATCCAAAATTGTCACAAAAAGCTGAAAAAATGCCTGAGTTGGCCTCCCCGGTAGCTCTGATTACTGGTGCTCAGGCTGGTGCCTTTCTCCAGCACAGACCAGTAATTCTCCACAAGTGGAAAATGTCTTTTGGAAGAACATATATGGAATAACAGTAGTCATTTCTGCAAACCAAAAGTGGATATCAGTGGGGTATGGGTTACTATGGAGCTATCTTTAAGGAGTCACACACAGGAAGTCTGCTTCTGGCCTATGATCATAAGCCCTGGATGACTTCACTTATTCATGACCCAGTCAAACCAAGTAATGGCAGGAATCTGTGCTCAGCTGTTTATGCAAAGCCTTATACACCAAGATAACACATTAACCTATTTTTTTTCCAAGAAAATTAGAACTGTGCTTGATATAAGCAAGTAGGAAAGTGCAGGATGTGACTTGACTATTCCACAGTGACAATCATAATACTTTGCTTTCTGTATGGAGATCCCCAAATCCTTTAAAACTCCTGATAAATGAATTTTCAAATGGGTAGGTCAGAAACATTATGATTTTCATTTTATAGCTTGAGACACTAAAGCACAAAGGCATTAAATGTCAGCCAAGGTTTAGGAACAATCTGAAAAGAGATGACAAATGGCCCCCCACCGAAATTAGGTTTTTTGTCCCAGCATAATTTTAGTTTCTGAATGCGTTTATGAACAAAATGATAGGACTATGTCCTTTGATCACAAAATCTATTAAATGAAATGCTTGCAGGTAAATATTGAGGGTTTTTTATTGACTTCTCAGTCAAGACTTTCTAAAATTTTTTTTAATCTTAGATCTGCACAAATTGTTTTTCCTTATTCAGTACATAAAATGCTTGTGAATTATTCAGTGGAATTTTTTGTTCTTCATTAACCATTCTTGAGATTGGGTTTGCTAGGTTTCAGGTAATGCTTTCAAAGTGAAATGCCTGAAATTGCTCAATGAGGTCCATATTGAAGCAGATAATTTAGCATTAAACTTCAAAAATGTTGGCCCTATGTACCACATAACCAGCTTTCCAGTTTCTGATTTATAGACATCCTTCCAACTCAGGTTCTTTTTGGTTATCAGACACTAAAAGTAAAAGCTCTGCTGGAAAATATCTTTCAACTTTCCAGCACTGTATTTTTCTCTTTGAATGCTATGGAAACTCCAATCACTTTGTAAGCATTAGACTGAAAACAATTGCAATGATCCACATGAGCCAAAGTGTGTACCACCTTTTTTCTTAAATATTTATGGATATTAATAAATCACTCATCTATGAACTCAATCAAGAGATGTAATAATGCTCATCTGTCATGTTTTTTATTCTTATTTTTCTTTCTTTGGATGATCCTAGCAATATACATTACATTAAACAGTAACGTAATACAGATTGCCTCTATAGCTGATGGAAAGGAGTAGGCATCTCTAAAGGCAAGCCGTGGCAACTTCTTTGGGATGAGACAACTATCTCCCTATCAGTAGATGCCCATCCATCTCCAGTGGCCTCATGAATGGTTAGTCAGACAGATGTTTCCCATAAATGTCTGCATCCAGAGTCTTGTACCAGAGTGCCTCAGCAGTGGGGAAATGGTTAGGAGGTCTCCTGGTGTCCACTTTGGCACTAAAGTCTGTAGTGATACCATATGTTGATAAAAGTTGCAGTGACCTTGGTTAACCAGAGGTAGCCGAGTCCCATATACTCATGCTTTCACTGCTTAGCAATGAGAATTCAGTATAATTCTGAAGCATGAAGACCTAAAGCATCAATGTACAGTGTATCGAGACCCAAAGCATCAATGCTCAACACATTTCAGGGACATCATCACACTAAGCCTGCTCTTGGCTTTCTACTTTAGCTTTCCACAGAATATTGAAGCAGCCTGAGGGCACCAGTCCTGCTTTTCAAGTTCCCTAGTGTCTTCAGTGGCTCAGGTGAAATATCCTCTTCAATCCAGGCTGAGCACAGTGATTAGAAACTTCTTTTTCCCTCTGGGGATGAAGCTGCCTACAAAAGAGAGCATAGCCAGTTGTACAGTGGACTGAGTCCTGAAAAGCAAGTGAAAAAATGGCATAAGAACATGAATTCAGTGAACTGAGAATGTGGATTCAGTCTTACCACTGCTTTCACATCAAGGTGAATTGTACTGAATGTCTACCATGTCTGTGTGCAACCATAATATACAGTTCAATTAAAAAAAACCTCACTCTATTTTAGCATTTAAAGTGCCTTCTTAATGCTACAGTGGTGGTGATTAAAATAATTACTGTTGCATACAACCAGGAGTCAATGTCTTGCATTGCAAAACCAAAATCTCAGTTCCAGAGGATCCACATCAGTTGATTTGCCAATAGTCCATTGATTTCTCATTGAGTTTTACACATGGGAGGCAGATGTAGCCATGGAGAATGGTAGTGTTGATATTTGTCCTGCCATTGAGGAACTTCCCTTGGGAAATCCCAGTCTGAAGCCAATGTAGAGGATCTAGATGAAAATCTAACATTTCTGGATATGTTATTTAATCTGACTTAGATGCTCAGGCTGAAGTGGACAGGTTGCAGCTAGACAAGTAAGTTGCATTTGCCCAGATCTACACTGGATAAACTAGAAAGACTTGTGCTATCGATTGCAACAAGGTCCAAATAGCAAACCCTTATGTCCCTGCTCAACCTTGCTGCAATCAGAGATTTTACTTGTGTGACTTACACTGCATTGCAGGTCACAGCACAAATTTAATTAAATCCTGATAAAATCAATTTGCAGTTCTTGTTCTGCTTAAGTCAAGAATAGAAAACTACTGAGACAGGCGCCCAGCTGGAGAAAGTTCTCAAGTAGAAAATTACAATTGCATTTTAAAACGTTCGCCTTATTTCGAGTGCAGGAAAGGCTAATGGACTGGATCGCCGGCTACCTAGGACAGGCGAGTTCAGCTAACAGTGATGAGATTGCATTCAATTATGCCAGCTGAGCCCCACCCTTTCATCAAATGGATAAAAGCAGAATTTGTGCTTTTAGGAAATCAGCACCGTCTAGTATTTAATCACAGCACTGGACCTCAGGCTTGTTTGTTATATAAAAGTTCCGTACAATTTGTGATGGCTCAATGTTCCTGTCTCCAGTGGCAACACGATGTCCTTTGGGACATCCAAGAATTGTCTCGCTGACATAAGGGACCTGCTATTTACATCACAGGAAAAGTCTTGTGGCCACCGCTGGGATTTCAAAGGACAATATTAAAACCCTGATGATTTCAAGGGAAATCAGGCAACATTTCAAAATCTGGCTCCAAGGCTCTCCACACAGCTGGGACATACAGAATCACAGAACAGAACGTTAGGGATTGGAAGGGACCTCAAAAGCTCATCCAGTCCAATCCCCCTGCCGGAGCAGGAACACCCAGATGAGGTTACACAGGAAGGTGTCCAGGCAGGTTTTGAATGTCTCCAGAGAAGGAGACTCCACAACCTCTCTGGGCAGCCTGGGCCAGTGCTCTGTCACCCTCACTGAGAAGAAGTTTCTTCTCAAATTTAAGTGGAACCTCCTGTGTTCCAGCTTGTACCCATTACCCCTTGTCCTATCATTGTTTGTCACCGAGAAGAGCCTGGCTCCATCCTCGTGACACTCACCCTTTAAATATTTATAAACATGAATGAGGTCTCCCCTCATTCTCCTCTTCTGCAAACTAAAGAGACCCAGCTCCCTCAGCTGTTCCTCATAAGGGAGATGCTCCACTCCCACATAGCTGGGGCAGACATTAATAAATAGCAAGTACACCCTGGTTTCTAGAGCAGAGGACAGGCACTTGGGAGATCTAGCTGTAACACCAGCTGGCTGGGTGACCTGGGACATTTGAACTCTTGGTGTTGGTCAAAGGTAGTTTTATTGGAGGCCAACTGAATACCATGAAACAGGAAGGATGAGTTTTGTCAGCTTCAATAACAGAGAGCACCCAAATTGTCATTTTGTGAAAGGTGAGCACCCTATGGAGCATCCTTGCTAACTGGTCCATGACTGGTGGTAGGTAGGCCTTACCTTAAAGAAGACAGTGAGTTTCTGCACATGATCTCTCCCTTCTGTAAAAACTTGCATGTGACTATTTTTTCTCTTTATTCATTAGCACGCTCTTTGGTTTGCTCTCTCTGGTCCCCCCACACACAGAACATCACCCTTTCTTCACAGGATGAGACTGCTATCCATGTGCTTTGCAAATTCAGATTCACAGCACCTCATCTTCTACCTAGGATGCTGATGAATAACTCAGCAGTGCCTCTGACACGACTGCCCCCTAAATCACAGACACAAATCAATGGATATAAGGTAGAGCTGCAGTTTCTGAGCCCAAGATGTTTCCATGACAGCGAAAGGGTTTCTGGACATGCTTATTGCACCCTCTTGTGTTTCTTCACTATAAGTGCATGATTTATTCAACTTGTTCCACATTTTGATGATGTTCTAGTTGGTATCTAATGCTAACCTTCTTCCTGGGCCTCCTTGGTAGAGCACAAAAGACTGGAGAAGAGGATAAGCCATTTGTGTGAAAGGGAATTCTCAGTAATTTTTTAGCAGATAGGGATTTGATCAATAAGTGGAGCAAATTAGCCTTTTTTTGTTTTTAGTAGCACCCATTAAGATTATGGCCTTTGATATTATTGATTCAAGTCACAAAAATATATATATATGACCTAGAAAGGAACTTGCATTAGATTATGCAAGCAATAAAAGCACTTATTTAGCATCACTTTGTATCTTATGCAGAAGGAATTAAATTCATGGCCACTACCTAACACTTCTCTGAAGGACTTTCCAAGCTCTGATGGATGGTGTGTGGGATCTAAAGAGCTTTTCCAGTTCTGGTCACTTCTTCTGAGGTGGGCAAGCTGCCCAAGTCCTTATCTTCCTTTGCTTTGCACTTTTCCTGGGTAAGGAAGAGATCTTGCAAATAATTATTGATTCTGATACTGCCAGCATAATTTCTTATTGATTTTTCCTTCAAGCTCCAGGTTCTTGCAGGTTGAGGCTTTCTAGGGCCATCCAACAGACTGACAGCTTGGAAAGTCCAAAGCCAAACACACCCTTTTCTTGTCTGCCATATTAAATGGAATTTTAAGCTTACCTTTACAAAGCTTTACAAACGATAGCAGATTTTTTTTTTTCCTGCTTTGTCTGCATTGAAAGCTCCAGTCCTATAAAATGACCAAGGAGATGAGCAGGCTCAGCATTCTCTTTGCTGTGGATGTGAATGGCAGTTGGTGAAATTACAGTGAGAGCAGAGGACAAGAAAAGGTCTTACAAATATTTTTAAGGCCGATTGTTAAAATCTACAGTTTCAGGTACACCATTATAATGGTGATGTTATTGTGGTGAAACCTCTGGGCTCCTGTTAGAAATAGGTAATATTAGGAGCCCACTAGAACTGGCCCATTTTGAATTTTTCAACTGAATTGCAGTGAATATGTTGGGAAAACAATGACAAAAAATGTCCTTATTTTCAACCTGTGTTGCATAGACAGCTTTGGTGACATACAAATGCTTTTCCGCCTCCTCAGCCCTATGCTCTTGCTCAAAACACTCTGGGGATGTCAGGACCGAGGTGTGAATTTGCATGAAACTGGAGGTTACG
>NW_010166351.1:11047-76467 GCF_000695765.1 Mesitornis unicolor
GAAAGAGCCTTACATATTTTGCTTATAGAGAACGAAGAAAACTGCTGGCTGTGTCGAGATCAAAAACCAGATCTCAGGGCAGAAATATTGTTTTAGACATTGTTATTTAACTTGTCAGCTAAACAGGGTGTTTTCAGCTGGGTGAGAGTTTGGGGCAGAACTGTGAATTATGTACACATACATATGCATATATATAAGTAAAAAGTAAGGTGGTTAAATTCAGATGAAATGAATATCGCGTGGCGTAGCTGTTGCCGCTGTTGCTGTGGTAACCAAGCATGACAATGTGTCAGACAAGTTAATTTTAGAGAAAATAAACTGTTTCTTAAAACTGTTGGAGAAACAGATGGATTTTGTCTTAAAATGGGCTCTTAAACATTTGCTCTTTGGAAGTACTTAGAGGCAGACCAAATAAATACACATTCACCTCCCAGTAACTTGTTCAAATGAAAGGGCTTTCCAGATGCTTTGGGACCATCTTTATTACCCATGCCTCACTTGCTAAAGTATTTTCCTGTAGCTTCCTGAACTGATGCGTGGGCCAGTTGAGAAGATGATTTGATTTCTTTCTGCTGTATTTCTGCCGGGTTGCTTGGCCTCCAGTCTCAGCACCCTCTCTAAGAGCTTCAAAACTCCCAGGTTTTATACTTTTTTATTTTTCTCTGTGAAGTGCTGATTTAACTTTATACTGAGTTTCTGCCTTGGTGCTTTCACCTTTGCTGTTAGTTTAATATCCTTCAGGCTGCTTCCACTAGACTAGCTTTAATTTTCAATGAAAAGGTAGTACACAGAATGCAAGATAACTCTATTCGGGATGACTGAAAATGAATTAATCACTGGACTAGATAATGATGGTTGCTAAGGCATCAGTGGTCATGACCTGATTAAATGCAGGATAAATAGAGGACAGTCCTAAGCAGGAATATTTTTGCTTAGTAATTGAAAATGATGATTTCTCAATGCTAGGGAAAATTGTGAGCCAAAGCAGATGGGAATAAAAATAGGGCTAGAAAAATCAGATTTTCTTTTAGCAAGATTCAGAGTCAAAAAAATCTAGTCAAGATCAAATAAGAAGAAACAGGTTATCGGAAAGAAAAAGAAAAGCAGAAATTGAAAAAAACCCAAACCAAATAAAAAATCAGCAAAACCTAAAACTGTAAGAAATGAAAATAAGTGTCAGTTGCTATTGCCAAGAAATTATGAGATTGAGATAATTGATAACAGAAGCTGATGACACAAGAGAAAAAGTCATTGTGAGCAGTGTTACAGAAAATTTAGAATACGTTAAAAGCAAAAGCACTCTTATCAGTAGTGTACGCCTTTCCTAGAGACAGAGGTAACCATTACGAATGATATCACAGAATATTAAGAAATGCTCCCTAAACAATTTCATCCTGCACAATGACGAGAGTTTATTACAGATTTTTGATGGTGACAGCTCTGTTTGGGCTTTAGTAAACCAAGGAATAAAGAGCCAAGCCTACCAAAACCACCCCTTTTCATGGCCAGCCAGTTCAGCCAACTTTCAGAAGGCTCTGACAGAGTTGGCAGAGGAGATGGTTGATGTATTGCTGTGAGTGTTATTAAATCTTCTTGTTCCACTGAAATTCCAAAAAGACAGAAAGACTACATGTGAGATAATATTGTATAAGGCACAGCAGAAGCTGGAGACCTGACATCTATCAAGTCCAAGTAAAATAATGTAAAAGCTTATGTGAGATTCACTCGGTAAAGACTGTGAATTTAATTAATGCCAATCAAAACTGTCTGTTGAAAATGGGCCCTGTCAAACAATCTCAATTTCATTCTTTAAGGAGATTACTATTTTGGTTGGAAAATGTACTGATAAATGTAGCAGGCTTTCCTAAAGCACTCGCTTTCGTATTGCACAACTTTCCGACTAAAAATACAGCACTGCAAAATATCAGTACACCCTGCCACCTAACTGACACGTTTTGCCTATGAGGAAATCACATCCTTGGGAAACAAATATGAAATCATTGATGAAATCATAAACCACTCTGCTGATTACAGGAGTAAAACATAGGCAAATACAATGTGCAGAGGTCAGATTATATGGTTTATTTACCGGGTGACCTACAGTCCCCCTGCACCCATCTCAGCATTATGCTCCAGAAATATAGATATTGTCTAACACCCAGCAGACAACTCCAGAAATTCTGCATGACTTGTTACAGCAAAGAACCTGCAAAAAAAGAGAGAAGAAATTATAGTCCTGCATAGATGGTGTTAAGGCAGCTGTTACCCTACAGAGTGGTACAAGATAGAGACAGAAAGTGAGACGCTTTTGGGTTGTCACCTCCATTTTTGGGTAATGTGAGAGTGAACCCTCATGTCTGATGGGCTGGAGAATATTTCGAAGCGGTTATGACTGGTGTCATTCTGAACTGTGCTCTAAGGACATTTAATGGGGCCAACATCTCCCAAGGGATGCTGTAATGAGACCGAGCATCTTACAAGCAGCACTCAGCCTCTTGCAGGATCAAGCCTGTATTTCTCACCAGGAGAAAAGCTAGTCCTACTGTTGAAGCCTTCATTCTCTCTCGCTTAATTTCTTCCAATTATTCTTAATTGTGCCCCCAGGAGTAGAGCTCTGTGAATAATTGATTTTTCTTTTTTTTTTTTTTAGTTTCATTGCCAAACTGGGGGGAGGGGAATTATTCAAGGCTGATTGGAAATGAAAAACATTTGGGTTTTCTCACCATACAGAAGACCTCCTCCGTGACATTTTCCAGGTCAAACAAAATAGTTCTTTTAATTAAAACCAAAGTATTTTTATTCATTTTCTTTTTCTAATTGCTGTAAACAATGAAGTGTGACTATGTGCAAACTTAAAACATCATCTGAAATGTGAAAGAGTCAAAACACAGCATTTAAAAACAATGAACTAAAATGTTTCATATATAAGTTTTTAGAGCAGCGGGTTTGGTATAGATCAGATTTGACCAAAATTAGTGAGCATCTTATTTTCCACTGTCCGCATGCATTTTCTAGTGACTGAACCGTTTTCCTCATTCTCTCAATTTTGCTACGATCCTATTTAAACAATCTGGCCTTTGATACTGACTTTGTGTTCAGCTTACAGATGTAGGTAGATTTATGCCCTGTTCCTGAGCTCTCCTTCAGCCAAGCTCTACCTAATTAGTTCTTCTGATCTCTCAAAAGTCAGTGCTTTCTTCCTACTAATCATTTTTCTTCTTGGATTTACCTTCAATTTACCCACATGTGCCCAGGCAGAAGCTCTTAAGAGCTGAATGCTGTGTTAAATTGCAAGCCAGTGACAATGGCTACCTTTTATAGATAGCTCGGGTTTGCTGTTTTTCCTGCAATTACCATTTTTGGCTCAGGTTTCTTTGCTTTACCAATCTCCTTGAAACACATTTCAAGCTGGCAAACGTCACTTTAGCCCTTCTTTTTTCTAGAAAAATTGTAGGTAGCTCATCTGTCGGCATTGATTGAAAAAGAATACATCTTGGATGCTCCAGCACCTTCTAATGGTTCATAGTTTCTGAATATTTCACATTACTGTGTTCACTAAAATACCTGTTCTTGCCAAACTCAAATATTCATCAAATTTGCCTAAGGCAAAAAGTTAATACACATACTTGGTACTTCCAAACATTACTTATGAACATCTGCGTGTGTAGATGCCTGAGGCTGTAATAAAGCCAAACCTGTCTATATGAAATATTGCAAGGAAAAACACTGGAGGGTCACCAAATTAGAAAAAGGGAAGAGAAAGAAAAAAAAGGTACCGATATTTCCCAGCACATTCAAATGTCAGCTGTGCTCTAATACCCTGCTTCACCCACAGTCGCAAAGCAAATTGATTTGGGAAACCGTGAGGGATGGCTGAGGACTGCAGGCTGGGGAGAACCAGCGCAGGAAGAGTTATGAGAAACCTGTGCACGTTTTCATAATTCATCCGAGCAGAGCAATATTTACTGTCCCTCAAGGTGATCCAACACTGAGTCCTGCTGCCAGGATTTAGTCTTTTCAAAAGCACATGAAGGCTGATGATGAAAGTGCTAAACCTGCCACTATTTTTCTGACTTTTTCATTAAGAAATGTGTTATCCGAGCCCACATGTTTGTTTAGCACACATGCTTCATTGATTTATATTGTATGAACATACCTTAGCTGTGTCCTTAAAACCTCATTAGTGCCTGTTGAATATCCTTTTAAATCTGAATTTTATTCATAAATGCAAATTTACAAACATTCTTAATTGTGTGTCATGCATCAGCGTGATTACAACTCCATCTCCTCTGTTTTGACATAAAGTGGATTTAATATTTAGCAAAACCACCAGCCTAGATAATGCATAATGACTTACCATGTACACAGAGGCAAATGTTTCTCATCGGTTCCAGATTTGGTCAATACCTACTGCGAAAGAAGGCACCCAGCAATTAACAGGAATGAGCTGGTAATAGCCACTGCTGTGGCCCTGGGTAAAAGCAGCAGAGTGTTTATTTTCTAGTAAGAATCAGAAAATATTCCTTTGTTTAGAAAGGGAAATGCAGTAGTACACATATATGCTTTGCATTGTCTGCAAAGAATTGATACCCCAAAGATTTGCCACTGTTATTTAATATTAAATAGAAAGTAAATGAATAAAAGCCAATTAAGAGTAAGAGCAGAATGTCAAGATTTGTGTGATGCTTTGTTCTGGTCTTCATTTTATCACTCCTCTCTGTCATTTCACCTCTCCTGTTCATCCCATGTTCTCATTTCCTCCCTTGATCCTGTAACTCTGATAATCTACCATCACTAATCCTCACCTCCTTTCCTCAGAATTGTCCTATTTTTAGCTAAACAGTTGGACATGAAGAAAAACCAAAAATGCAAATTTCCACCCTACAAACCTCTTCCAGATCAGAGTGAGATACCCCAAACTGGTGGCTATGAAAGTGCAAATTGACAGCCACAAATCCTGGTGAATCACCTTTTCCAGCGTTGTGGTGCCACTTTGCAATGAGCCTTGGGTGCCATTGCTATTTCTTCACCTAGGAATTGGAGCTTGAACCTGGTACAAGGGTGTGCATTTATAACCTTGATGATTTTTTAGTTTTCAACAACTGGATATGTTGTTCAGCTGGGCATAAGCACAAGCTCTGGCTGGTTTCTGTTATTTAAACTGCTCATCTGCTTTGTGAATTCTGGATTCAAAGATGCTTCGCTTCACGCAGACCTTGATGGTATGGCACTGAGAAGTAAATGCTTTGCTTTTTACAGACATCTATCTGGTTTATTCTAATGGGTAACCAGTTGGTGAACTTCATTGTTGCTGATTTCTCTATTAACAGATCTTTTCTTTTTCTTCCTCCTTCTTTTTTTGGCAGTCAGGTTTTCTGAGGCTGAGCCTTTCCTGGCAGCCTTGTAGAGCAGGTGTCCCTTATCTGGATTAATGATGTTCTTTGCTTCATAACCATTTAGGACTGAAGGTGAAGGGATGAACAACAGTTACTCAGTTGTCTCCTCACTGAATGAAGCAGTCAGCCTCAGAACATGACACTGCATTATGCCATGCCAACAATTAAAGTGTCACAGCACCACTGCAATCATGACTTTGCTCTTCCCCTCGAATGCTCTACCTTTAATTACAAAATGGTTATTGACCTCAATACATCCTTTTTTGAGTGTTTTGTGTCACTTCTTTTTTGTCTTTATAGACATGATGATGAACACTTCTTTCATTCAAAAGCTATTCAGTGAAAAGCAGGAAGAAGCACTGAATTAGCAGCTCCAAATTTATAAGTGGTCATCTTCCTTACTTCGTGATAGTCAGTCCTTTGCTCACTTTTCTTCAAATATTTATTCATTCTGCTATTGCAAGAGACTTTTCCTTGGAAGTTGCTACTGTTGTGTGCAAACTTACCATTTCCTTTGGCATTTATTCCACACCACCTCTAGGTTGTCCATCATTAACAGTAGAACAAGGCTTGGGTCCATGTGTTCCCCAAATTTAGCGTCAGTTCTATTGAGTTAGGTTCAGCTCTTTGTTTAATGCTGAGCATCACAAGACAAGTTGTGTCCAGACACAAGGCTTCGAGGACCTCCTCACCTGTACATAACTGAAGCACACTGGAGAGACATCAGGTAGTTGTAAGGTGGAGAGAGGATCATCCATCATGGTTTTTGATAGCAGAGGACAGCAGTAACTTGCTAGTTATGCTGAGCTATTCCCTATACTCTACAAAAGTATCCACTGGTGACTGAAAGGCTCCAAATTAAAGGGAACACCCTTCATCAGAAGTTGAGAGGTTTAATTATTAAATAGCAACATTATCTCTCAAAAGTGAACTTCTAGATTCAAAGTTTGACTTAGTCAGGGTTTCCACACTACAGAGCACTTAGTTGTCAGCATCATTCAAGGTATGAGCTCGGTATTTTCTTAACTCAGTTTGGCTACAAGAGTTTTGAAAACGGCTTTTATTTTCTGCCATTATGCCTTTTATCAGATTTTTATTCTGTAACTCCTTTCCAAATCCTTTTCAGTTTGTCTTCATGTAAATAACAGACATCTGAATACGGCATAGTACGTTAAGCCTGTCCTCGAAACAGAGCATGGAGGTGCAGAAGAATGGTGAAAGGCAGTAGCCTTTTTTCAACAGATCTGCTATGAAATAGTGCACGTTTAAAAGATTTAAAAAAGAAGAAAAAAAAAGAGAAAAAAGTAATAAAAGAATAAAGTAGTCTTAAGTTAGTCTTCAGAGAAGGCAGTTGAGCCAGATCACCTTGCATGTTATTGTGGCTTCAGCGGGACAGCTGAAATGTTCCTCTTCTTATTTTCTCTATTAAATACTTCATTTGCAGTTTTATAGTAGATATCTTGTAACTTGCTGTTATGAACCTGTGGAGATTTGAAAGTGATTAATCATGCTGAAGAATATTGCTGCTAAGGAAGGAAGAATGTGCAATTCTGCAGGCTGTGAGTCAATAAAGAGAGGCTTTTCAGGCATTTTTAATTGACTATCATTTGTCACCAATTCACACACAGCAAAATCCTGTTAAGGAAACCTTGCAGGGTAGATTGCTGAATCAGAATAAAATAGAACTTGCAACACCCACCTAATACAATTTCTGCAACTATTTCCCCAACCCACTTCCCCTTATGTCAGTAGGTTTTTGATGTCTGAATTTATAAAGAAAATAAGGTTAGGAGACAAGTGAACTTGTTGTATATCTCTACCAAGCTAAGAAGGATTTAAGAAACCGTTAAGGAAAAGTGCCAGAGAATAGGGGGGAGGCCTTTAAATAGCACCAGATAGTCTAAAAGATGTTGAATCTATAACTGTGAAATTCCCTGTTGCACTGATAAAACTGGTCAGGAGCAGAACACAAAAATTTATCCTGGGAACAGTCATTCTCAGGATGAAAAGGTCTGAGCAGATTTTCACAAGTGATGGGATGAATTTAGAGAAGAAGAAAGTAGATATCAAGAAAGATGTTCCTACACAGTGAGATCTGTTAGACTGCAGAATGGCCTCCTAAGGAAACGGATAGAAATCCCATTGCTCAAGATATTTAAAATACAGCAGGTGTTATGTATCTCTCTCTCTCTGCAATAAAAAAACAATGCAAAGAAATCACACTGGCACAGCTGGGGACATAAATAACAGTGTTTAGCTCACAAACAGCTTTAAAGGTTACTACTGTACTCCAACCATGTAGCACAGTATGGAGTGTGTTGAATGTATCGCAGGGGCAAATCTTAGAGGAGATGGACTCCAGACCTTGTAAGTGTGCTCTCTTTGGATACTGATGACATTATGCTTTCCTAAAGAAGGTGAATTTTTATTTCTTAGTAGCTTATCTGTGTCTCTAAGTCCTGCAATTTCAAATTTCTGCCGATTTGCATGAAGTAACTAAGTGTAATAACTTGCTCCTGCAGTCTATTACTCACTTTCCCACCTTCTAAGCCTTTGGAAATGATATTGTTCCCCCAGTACCCTCTGTCTTGTCGCTTGTGAGCTTTATAATTAAAATCCTACCTTTGCTCTTGTATTTCTCTACTGTTACATATTCCCAAAGATCTCAACACTGTCACAAACAAGTACATTTAACCTCTAATTTGTCAAAATACTCACCCATAAGCAACCCAGGAAGGGAACCATCTCTTTCTTGCAGGATATATGTTATCTGGTTTCCATGGTCTAGACCTACAGACATTCAGGAAAACATCAGAACACAGAATTAGCTCAAATGGTTATTTACAGTGATGGTGCCTGTGGGAAAACCAGTGCCACAGACACAGCATGTTAGATCTCTAAAGAGTGAAAGCGTTTGAGAGAAAGTCTCTGTCTCAACAACCTGATTAGAGCTTCACAGGGAAATGGTGATAATAACATAATGTGTTGGTGATGTTTTTCTTCAGTGAGACTAAGCCCAACTAGATTCTGCTCTAGAAGAGACACCTTTATAATTGCTCTTTCTGTGCAAAAAAGGATAGAGGGGAGAAGTTGCGAGTTGGCTGGATGTGTGAAAATAACACCTTCTGCAGTTGTTCAGCTGATCGGGAGGCTTTGCCAGGTCTGTGTAAAACATCACACCAGCTCTGTTATGCTTCCTGCCCCTCTGTTTGGTGTGTGGCGTGATACATAAGTGAAGATGATGTTCTGTGGCTTAAATAGAGGAGGTAGAATGAAAATCAGGCTTTCAAACTTAACACTGCTTTCTTCTATTTCACTGTTCACAAAGAACGATTTTATACTCAGGTTGCACTAAAGAAGTACTAAAAAAAATATATATTGAAAAAGTGAATCCTTTGAGTTAAAAATTGCCAGCACAAGATTGCTGTCAAGGTAGAGCAAGCTCTGTAGGTAGTAGTAACAGCCTTCCTTTAGCTTCACACACGAAAACAATCTTTAACATAACAGTCTGGAAAGAAGAGTTTGGAAGCAATTGAAGAGATGGCTGCTTAGCTCTCTTCAAAAAGATAACATACAGAAATCTTCAGCCAGAAGTGTCTGACACAGAGGTCTGAGTACAGCAAAAGTTGTGCAGGCAGAGGTCAAACTGCAGGTCTATTGCAAAACAAAACGTATTTCTCAGTCAATGCTGTTGATTTAGTCTGGTTTTTTAAATCGTTCTCCTGTGGAAATATGGGTGCTTCTGAGCACTGTTGTAAATAATCCAGTAGTAGGGGGGAAATTCCCAGCTGCTTGAGGCAGTTGATATGGGAAGGACACACAGAGCAGGGCTGGCTGGATGAAGCTCCATGAAGCACGCAGGGATGGAAATGTTTTCCCTTCTACCATGGCTGGTGATGGAGGGGATGCCAGACATCCTTCCCTTTCTTACCCAGTCTGGAGCACTTGCTAAGGGTCTAAGAGAATGAGGTTTGGTGTCCTGGTCTGTCTTGCATGATTCAAACCCAAATCATGTAAGCTGGTGAAAAGAAGAAAAGAGGAAGAGAGATTGGAAGCTCTGGCTTTTGACTTCAGAGACGTGTGGGACCAGACAGAGGGAGGAAAGCAAAACCATCTGATGCAGCAGTGCTATCATGTGAAAAGTGGGTGTCCCTCCTCTTGCAGTTGTTTTTTTCAGGTTATACAATTCAAATTTATTTATAATACACATCTAGTCCTTGAAAAGTAGCTTAACATCTTTGTTCCTCACCTGAACTCAAACCTTAAACCACTCCTAATGGCTTCACAACACAATTATCTCCATTTTGCACCTTTTCTGGACAACATACACTCAGTTCATATCTGCACAATGGAAAATTTCAGCCAAAAATGGATGAGGAATTGTTCTTTTACCTTGCAGCATACGATGCTGTCCTTGTACACAGGGTTTGAACCCAGCTGATGGGAAGAGGCCAACACTCCGAGCTGCTCTGTTCCCACCAGGTGCTCTGATAACAGAGCTGATTTGTAAATATATAGGGGAAAAAACCTGTGGTTTACAGTTAGCATTTGTAAGCCCTAAATAGGAGAGATTTCCATACAAATACCTACAAAATACTCAGAGAGATCCAGGGAAAATTAAAGTGAACTGTTGTCTTCTGCCTTTTGCTGACTGCAGGACCCCCTGAATCTGATGGGTTTTGGCTCAGGATGCTGCTTTTTAAGAATCCCTTCTGAAACATCTTGCTCTGGCATGCTTTGCATCCAGCAAACCCCATAGCCATTTTGGAGCCTTGGATGCTGCTCTGCCAGGCCAGGTGCTGTTCTCCTGCACTATATCTTGTTCTGATCCCTGTTGTTTTGCTACAGCAGATGTTTATAGCAATATAGAGGCAAATCTTTGCCCTTTTTATTACCTTTTTTCCCTATTTTTTATCTCATTTGATCACAAAGAAAACAGATAATGCGTTTCCAATTGCTTCTTGGCTTTCACATATGCATATTCCCCACTAATTTGTGTCTTTTGCCTCAAAGTCTCCTAGCGTTTAACATATTTCTAGTCTTATATAGCAGTGCTAACAAGGAAGCAAGATTTCTGGCCTTCCTTTTCACTAATGTGTTCAACTGTGGCCTATTATACCTCATGCTGTGAGAGAAAGCTCATTTCAGCAAAACCTCTGGATGGCTCAAGGGGGACAAGTTTCAGCTACCTCAGCTAAATGCCAAAGAGGCTGAGCCCAGATCCACCAGACTCAATGAGTTTCTTTTTTTTCCATTGACTTCAGTGGGCTTTAGATGGGGAATTAAGTCTATTTGCTCGAAGCAATAGCAAATTGTCAAACTCCTTCTGCACACCTACCATGAGGAATAACAAAGTCCTAGAGCATGTTAATGAGGTTTGCGTGCATTTGAAAAAGCTATTTATGTTGGACACTGCTGTCTTCTGGCTTCTCATACTTTCCATAAGACATTTCCTCTCATTTCCACCTTCGGCTGCAGCTCAGTTGTAACATTTGAAGCCCTTTTGTCCCTTGCTCTATTTGTCATGTTCCCATTTTAAAGGGAAAATATATCTGCACTTTTTATTCATTAAAAATCATAGTCAAAGTTTGAAACTCAGCCTATAAATGCCTTCTGGTGGAAAGTGATTCTGTGTTAAGGATGGAGAAATAACAAGTTTTGAGATGCAATTACCACTTTCAGTGTGTCTTTGGGCCTTTCATAAAATTTTAGAGTCCGTAACACAGACACGTATAGGACGAAACACGGATGTTAATTAAAATTATTTAGGGGACTAGAATCAAATTCCCATACATCTGCTGTCACAGACTGGTACATCCCAAATCCACAGACTTATAGGATATTTTTATCTGAAAGCTTTCCAAATAGCTAATTCTCTGTTTGTGTTTGCGAGTGTATTACTTTTGCTGGAGCGAAGGATCGTGGTTGCCAGTACCTATTTCACATCTAATTCCCATATGAATCTCCAAATTACTTGTCATCATTCTTCTTCTGACATTGCCTGAGGGCCTCGGTCATTTACACGAAATACCCACAAGTGCATGGTGAGTCCAGATCTGGGAGTTGTTCTTCTTGAGAAGGAAACCAGAGAGCAATCTAGCAGGCTTGCAGTATGAATGTGAGATCAAAGCACTGGAGCAAAAAAAGAACACTACAAATCAACCCACTGAACCCAAAATTGAATTGTTACAGCACTTCTCCAGGCTCAGATTTGTTCTCTGCTTGAAGGGATTAAAACTTTCATCTCCTGTGAGAATACTCCAGCAAAACACCAGGCTCTAAGTGGAGAAACACAGCAGAGTAAGAAAGCACTTCTTTATAATTGTTCTCGTTAAACATTATCTTCATTGAGTAAATTGTCCAAAATTATCAGGTTGGAACTTCCTAAGGTGTTGAAATCATTGTTTTGATGCTGAACTGTCTTGTGGTCCAAAGAAAACTCTACTTTCACAAAACAATATAAGAACTGGAAGGACGATTATCATATCAAAAGGATTCATTGAAGACTACATCTGATAGCTATTTAATGAAGGGTAGTGGGTTTAAACTGGAATGGGGTAGATTTAGATTTGACATAGGAAGAAATTCCTCCCTGTGAGGCGGTGAGGCCTTGGCCCAGGTTGCCCAGAGAAGCTGTGGATGCCCCCTCCCTGGCAGTGCCCAAGGCCAGGTTGGATGGGGCTTGGAGCAGCCTGGACTGGTGGGGGTGTCCCTGCCCATGGGGGTTGGACTGGAAGGCTTTGAGGTCCCTTCAAACCCAAGCCATTTCATGGTTTTGTGATTCTAAGCATGACAAAAGATTACTGAAGACAATTTTCTGATAAATTTCAGAAAAGAGAAAAGAAGAAACTGAGTGAAAGTCATCACCTGAGCTATGTTGTTCCTTGCTGACTAATGCTTTGCATACATTGCAATTGTGATGATTGTGCAATAGCATCCTTTCTCTGTCCTTATTAGCAAGCAATAAAATGGGAATAAGCATATAAAGAAGGCTTCTAGGGACTGGGAATGGATGCGGTGCAGTGTCCATTCCTTGGAGGGAACTGTGAGTAAACCTTCCTGCTTGAAGGCAAGATGAAGCCATTGGTTAGAACTGTAGAGGGAAAGGATGTGAAGGAAAGGCAGGTCTGAGGTGAGAAATAGGAGGATATTTTGTCGTGAAAGCTAGTGTAAAAAATTAGAGAGAGAGGAACATATCAACTGATGTCCATGTCCAGCCTTCACTAACTGATACATCAAGATATAACACCACAGGTAAACTTGATAGCTGTGTCATTGTCCAAGATGCAAGCAGAGGCTGAGTAATGCCATTATAAGGGCAAAACCAGCATAGCATGAAGAAGGACTGATGCTAAAATATTAAGACCTTTTGATCCAAAATGCACCTTTCTGTAGAAAAGTTTCCTATATCTTGAAAATACAAGCAATAATTCCAGCACACTTCCAAACACGTCTCTTCATTGCAGTTAAAAGAAATCATTGCCCTGTTATTCTTTCTGGGGTTGGAGTCTGGCTTGAGGGGCACTATATTTATCTCCATTAAAGCAGCTGAAACAGTAAATGTGAGCTTAGCATGCATCAGAGTTGAGCTGTGGGTGAAGAAAGAAGAGTTTTATCTGGAGAAGATCCCGAACACAGCAAGGCTCCCTTCTGTCTTGGACTGCACCCAAAGCAGCTGCCGTGCACCTGGCTGCTCAAGAGCCATTTAGGCCAGCGCGTAAGCCAAAACACTGTCCACAGGTCTGAAGTATATTGCCAGCATGCTACCGTACTCACTGTTAGCACCAGAGCAGTGCTTCACAGAGTGAAGGATTATTCAGATACACTTTCTCCAAATTTATAATTCCCCTGCGTGGATAACTAAGAGAAAATACGCTTAAAGTAGAACAATCAGCTGATTCCTGCTTCAAAATGAGCAAGCAATAGCTATTATCACTCTCATGTTTTGCTCTGCGGGTTTCCTCTACAGGGCGGTATTAAACCACTAACCCTTCAGCCTAATGATTATAGCCACAAAATGAATTTCTTCAGACTGGCACCTACAATTAAATTTAACTGAAGGTCTGACATGATTAATGAAACCGTGGAAAAATGTCGTTCTCTGAGCACTAAAACACACATCCAAACGTAATGATATCAAAGCAAAATGAGCTAAATTCGTAACAGAACACACAAAGACACAAGCATCAACAGATATATATTTGCCATTGTGGTCTGTTGTGATAAACAGGATTTGTGCACTTCAGTCGTCACACATGGATATTTGAAGCTGAGTGGAAATGGTGTTTATGAAGTCAGTCATCATGAGGAGAAGAAAAATTTGCAGAATATTTGACAGAATAATTTAACACGGAGGCTAAATTGATCCAGGAGCTAATTTCATCCTTTTAAAGCAATATAATATGTGTAAGGCTATCTCTGTGTGGGATTATTAGATGAAGAAGTAATAATACACTATGTTATCTCAAAGTGCTATGGATCCAACACAAGGCCTGTTAAAGCCTGCGTCAATGTTTCTATTACATTCAGTGGGCTTCCTCCCGATTCACGAGCAAATCTGATTACGATTTCACAAAAAAACAAATATTCCCCTCCCTAAAATAGATTATCCATAAACAGCACTGGGCTGTGTATTGGAAGAAGTGCCTTGTCACCTTAAAAATTGCATCTCAGTATTAGCTGGGAAAATCATGTAGGAAATATCACAGTTCAAAGTCTCTCAGCCTGAACCTATAAAATGCAACTTGTCTGATTACTTGTGCCTCTGAATCTGCCCTCTTTGAACACATGCATTGAGAAAACAAAATCCCAAGGCTGGAGGAACTCAGGACTTGAATGGACCTGACTGTGATATGCTGGCAAATGAACAACACTACTTAGACTTTAGTCTGTGCGTGCGAAGGTAAAAAATCATTAGCTGTTGACAAATAATTATTAGGTCTTCATGAAAATGAGCTCAGGGGCCCCAGTGCAACTCCTACATCATAATCTGCTAATAATGCTTATACCTTCCTGGTCTCTAAGCATTTTGTAATCTTTATAGTGTGTTTATCTGCACAACACTTTTGTGAGACAGTGATGGGCTATTTTGTGTTGTTTTACAGACGGAGAAGATAGGTCATGTAAATGGGTCCCCACAGATCTAGGGACGACTCTGTAGAGGGCTCTTGCATTCAACCATGCAGCATCCAACTCTTTGATAACTTGTGCCTAGCTTTCCCAGCTCACAAGAGAGAAACGCCAGCACACTGCACGATGAGTTGCTTATAATACAGAGTAGAAAATGTGTAGGACATATGCGAGGCTTAGATGCCCCTTAGGTACCATTACAACTTTTTGCTGGGGTTTTGTCATCTGTTGAGCTGTACAGAGCTCACCAAGGATATAACCGAGTTTCTTAAAGGAGACTCCCAAGGACTGAAGACTGATTTTCCAGACAGAGACATGGTGACCACAAGCTGTCCTTTTTTCTGGATGACTTTGCTCAGGGCTTGCTCGGCTGTCAATCTGACATTTCTCACAATTCTAAAATTCATTTAGAATGAACAGCAAGGAATAAAGGAAGATCCCTCTGCCGTGTGCCCAGCGTCCCTTCACTGGCTGACATGAGCCTGCTGAAAAAGCACAGCGTAGGTGTCATCCCTGTGCAAGGCGACAGCAAAATCAGACTTGACAAATCAGCAAGTTACCATATCGAGCCAAGGAAGATTCAAGGACAGATTTACTTTTCTCTTTTTTTTTGCAGCCTTTCAAATTATCTTCATTTTATTTTCTTTTTTTTTTACAGTATTTTCCTAATTCCTGAGGCAGTGCAAAGAACCCTGGAAATCAGAGTAGTGCTCTCTCCCCTTTGGTATCATTTATGGGTCTACTGCTTGAATAGAATTGAACTGAACCATTCATGTAAGAGCGAAGGGTTTTTTCCCTCTGTTTGAAGATCAGGAGAACTCTGTACACTAACATTAACAGGAATAGGAGCACTGAAACTTTATCTGATTAGATATTGCCTGCAAGCACTCCCAGAAAAAGAATCCTTTGAAGAAAGTCACATCTAGAAGGAAATTTGACTCCATGTGTATATACTGTAATATTCAAGGCAAAACTCAGAAGGCATGGAAGACTGAGCCATACCCAATATGTCAGTGGTGTCTGAAATCACATGGAGACCCTGCTTGGCTTCAGCAGGATGATTCCTTCAACCATCTATGGACATTTTGCACTTAATAAGACAGCATTTAGGCAGCCCCCCTCGGTGAAATTGTAGCTTAGGTTAACTCTAGGGTCTTAGTCTAGCAAAGATCATTTCTAGTATCATGGAATCTGCATTACTTTACCCACAGATGGTGCATCTGACATGTAGTCTGATCAAGGGTGGTCATTTTTTTATCTTTCCTGTATTTTATGCTGCAATACAGTCAAATCCTAACTTGCCTGTAAGCAAATGAGAAGTGAAAGGATTCTTCTATGATATTTATTTTACTTTCCCCTTCTTTCAGCTTTAGTCCCTTCTTTTTTTTTCCTCGCATCCTGAGCTTTGTTAGTCTCCCTTCTGCTTTGTGCTATACCTGTTATATTGGGTTATGTCCATCCTGGATGTAATTGCTTCTGAAAGGCTTAAGGTAAACACAGAAGAGCAGACTGATAAACAATTGCTGCAAGAAAGCCAAGTATAATAAAAGATAGCAGCATGAAGCAATGTTTGGGAGTAGGATGTAATTTTAAAGGTCAATAATGCGCCAAGGAAGTTTTGCCTGAAGCACAGCTCACATTCGTAACAGAGAGTTGGTATCTTTGGATTCTTTGGCTGCTAAATGAGTTTAACAAACTACCTCTGAGTTTATCTTTCTATCTACCATTGCTTCGGGTTTGCTTTTCCTTCCTTCCTTCCTTCCTTCCTTCCTTCCTTCCTTCCTTCCTTCCTTCCTTCCTTCCTTCCTTCCTTCCTCTCAGTTTTTTACTACCTCTGTTTCTGTGTGATCTGCTTTGACCTTCTGTGTTTGTTTCCCTTGCCCATTATGGCAGTTTCACATGAAGAGTGAAATTGTCACACAGAAACCACTGTTTCCTTGGAGTCCTCAAGTCCTACAGGGATAATACCAACAATCTTAAAAGCAAAGAAAAACATGAATTCAAGAGAACACTGTGAGTTTTAAATGTTGCATTACAATATAAAAAGCTCTAAACTTTTAAGATTATAAAGTCCTTTACTGTAAAGATACAGTTGTGCTTGCCCAGATTTTTCAGCAGTCACTCAGTTCATTTCTAAGCTGGCCTCATGAAGAAACCTCATTTTTTTGAAGGTGGGTGCTCATAATTTCATATTTTTCCCAGTTGATCTATTTCAATTAGATCTTGGAAATCATCGATTGTTGCTTCACATTTGGCAACAAACACCCTAATATAGTAGCATGAGTTAAAGGAAATCTGCAGTTTGATCTAAAATGGTTAAAACTTCATTGCAATTTTTTTTCACTCAGGGAGCAAAAAACCCTGTGCAAAGGCAAGTGAAGACAATAAATAGATTTTAGTACTTATAAACTCAAGGTTTACATTTGCAGACTGCTCTCTGTTCTGCTGTTGTCTGTCTATCTGCATGGACAAATTCCCACATTGACAAGTGCAAGTGAATGATGGCTCAGAAGAGCAGGTCTACCTCTTCCCTTGTGTGGTCGAATGCACTGGGTTTTTTGTAGAGTATCCTGTTTGGTCCCATATGAAGCCAATTTGGGACTTAATCTGTGTATCTATAAATGACAGCACAAGTTGCTAGGCAGTGAGAAACTTGAGTAGTGACCTATGCAATTTTCTTCATGTGTTTATGCAATGCTCCCCCCCATGCCCTGTGCCAGCCAGGATAGAGTGGCTGCAATTAGGACCTCTTAGGCAGATCCTTGGCCGATTCTGTGTTTACAGGATCCATGATAAATCATAACGGTTTTTCTTGCCCAGGTTGTAAAAAAGAGAAGAGAAAATGATTGCACTAGGACTTTCTGGCTTTTGCATTTATGGACTCCTGAGCTATAACAACATATATTTCAGAGATATAGACCACAGCTGTAGAACAGACTTTATGCTATAGACGAGGCTTACAGCACTAGATTTTAAGTGCTGGAGCATATGCCATCAAATGCAGCCACATCTGGGGCCAAATATGGGAACTGGTGCTCCCCTCCTTACTGCTGTGTAGGACAGACCTAACATCACTCACACAGCACCACATGCTGCTATTTTGATCCATGTGAAATGAGTGCTTTCCATGAGCACATCTGGTGCTTTATTATCCCTACGACAAAATCAGCAGCATCTACAGCTCCATGGGGAGAATTGGGCATGGTGGGGACACATGTCTTTTTAATGAAGACTTAAGGCAGAATTCTGATCCAATTTAAAAAAAATCCCTCCATAATATATTAAACTAAACCCTGTTATTATTACAAAGTTTGAACATGAATACTACAGCTCTCCTTGGGGAGACTTTTGAGACTTTTCCTCACACAGGGCTGGTATGTCTCTTGAGCCTTTTCTCCTCAGTCCTCCCCAACCTTATTTCTGAAAATGAAGATCAGAAAGAGATTTCATTTGCAATACAGCTCTTACCACATTTGACATATAAATGCAAAAGGCAATTAATAGCATCAGCTACAATTAATAGTGCTAAAAGAACAATGCCCAGGAGGCAGCCACACATGGATCTCAGCACAAGCTGATGATTTTAACAAAGGACCATTTTCTAGTATTAACTAATTAAGTGTTGCTCTAGGTATTTTCTCTCTTTTCTTGCAATGTAACATGTATCACAAGGAGGAAGTAGGTCTTTCATTTTCCTCAGTCTAATATTAAAGCCCAACTAGTAATGTCGGCAGTTTGCAACTACTCTTATGTTGAAACCAAGTATTTCCTGTGTATACATCTCATTGCCTGTTTAACTTCATTTCATACTTTCATTTTTAGATCAATAAAATTCAACAAAAAACCCTCTGGCTTTATTTGTATTGTTTTTCCCTCTGTTAGTTCTCAAATAATGTGAATGGGGACATATGACTGAAAGTACTGAATTATTGCTCACTGCCAGATCCCTGACAACCAGAAGTTGGGCTCTCAGTCCATCTTGGTTGCAAAATAAAACGTGCTGGTTTGAACTGCTCTTGTGGTGGTTTTACTACATAACTCAGTTTGGCTAACAATATTCCAGCTATTAGTATGAGCCTGAGAGTTAAACTAGCACGTTATGCTGTTCAGGATGGCCTTGTATGACATAGACTTCTGAAAGAACTCTTCTGCTTCAATTCTCTAGGATTTCATCATAGAAATGTCTAGCTGATTAATCCAAATTATATCAGCATACGCCATACTTCCCACTCTAGGATACCATTGATATGCATATTTTGTATGATGAGTACCCCAAACACTATCCCTACACATGTGATTAAATATAGGGTCACAGAATCACAGAATCACAGAATATGAGGAGCTGGAAGGGACCTGGAAAGCTCCCCCAGTGCAACCCCTGCCACAGCAGGATCACCACAGCAGTCACACAGGAACACGGCCAGGGCTTTGGGTGTCTCCACACAAGGAGACTCCACAACCTCTCTGGGCAGCCTGGGCCATGCTCCAGAACCCTTACACTGACAAACTTTGGCCTCATCTGCGGCTTGAACCTCCTGTGCTCCAGCTTGGGACTACTGCCCCTTGTCCTGGCACTGGACATCCCAGAGCAGAGCCTGGCTCCTTCCTCCTGACACTGCCCTTCCCAAATGGATCCCCATGAATGAGGGCACCCCTCAGTCTCCTCTGCTCCAAGCTCAAGAGCCCCAGCTCCCTCAGCCGCTCCTCAGCAGGAGATGCTCCACTCCCTCCATCATCTTTGTGGCTTTGTGCTGGTCTTAATCTGGAACTAAATTCCAACTCACAGTACAGACATGACCTGCAAAGCAGGACCCCATCAGATGTCTCCAGTGCAGAAGAAACTCTAAAGCCACCAGACTTACATCACTCTAGGTTCATCTTTTCCTTCTTTTAAAATCAGTCCTTTCACCTTAATCAATAATTTCTCATGCTTGATTCTGAATGTCATTTGTTTTGCCTCTTCTTGGCATTCAGGTGTGCTGAACTAAGACAGGACTATTCATTTTCCTGCATTGCAGTTCTGAATAAGTGAACCCAACAGCTTTAATATTTATTGGCAGTTTAGATTCACCTAAACACAGCCGTGTCTCTAAAAAGTAGCCAGATACTGCTTCTCCCTGTCCTCAGAAGTGTTTCTTATCTCTCTTAAGTGTTTAGGGCCAGGCTGAACTAAGTGGGTGTTCTGCTTTCCACAAGGCCTTCAGTTTGGCTGTTGCTCCCTTGACAAAGGCAGTATCACATTTTCAAAATGTAATGACATAAACATGCTTTTATCACACGGCTTATCGCCCTCCTCTCTACTCTGTGTACTTCTTTGTGTGATAGGTTCTGCATCAGTACCCAAACCTAAAGAAAGATAAAGTGAGCAAGAGTTAAATCAACACGAAGAGCTGCTTCCAGTGACAGCGAGACTCCGAAGGTGATGCATCTCACAGGTGACTGCAGTCCTTCCACTGGCACAAACAGAGATTTCTTCCCTTTTCTTTTCTCCCACCACCCTGATTTGCTGCCTTTTTTGCCAGGAATCTGCCCGCAGAAGCATTTTGTGACCTCTGCCAAGGACTGTTTTACACCTCAAAGACTCTCTTCACCTTTTCTGACTGATCTTCACTTCTCCCTGTCCAATAGAATAAAAAGTCTAGCATTTTCTAGCTCTATTTAAAGTATCATAAAAGATATCTCGCTGCGAGACATATGCTTCCTGCTATGATCCTGTTTAGGGTAATGGGAATCCATTGTGCAAGAATATAACCCCTGATTTTCATCTTGTGCCCTTGTCTTCCCTTTGTGTCCCACAGTGTTTTAATTAAGCTGTAATTTGGAAGCTCTCTGAGACAGGGATATATCTGTCTTCGGTCCCGTAAAGTACTTTATACGATGTTATAAAGACAGATAGAAATTTTGCAAATCGATCTGCTGGCACGTCACCAATAGGCTGGAGGTAACCTAACAGTGAATTCAGGGAATGCAGAGCTCTGTGAAATCTAGTTTATTTTACTGAGACTTGTTAATATCTCTTCAACCCTGTACATTCAGTTCATGCTCATCTGAAGGACTTTCTAGGGCAGAAATGGGTAGATTTTTCAAACATATTATTATGGCTTCTTTTCCTATTAATTCCATCATTGATATCATATTATTCTCAATAGCAGCTATGATTAGGTTTATAAATCCTACAGTGACCCAGAAAGAGGAAACCAGACCTTAAAAAATGCACTAACCTTTTCTGGAGGTGATAAGGAAGGAATTAAAGAAGGAATAAGGCAGCTGGAGAGAAGGAGGAATATAGGAAGGGGTATTTGTGGCCTAAGAAAGAGCTTTAAGAAATGTCTAAGATTACATGGGGATAGTGACCTACTAGAAAAGGATAAAGGCAGAAAGGAGCCAATCCAAATTAGGAATTTAATTCAGAATAATGGCTTTCACATGACATCTAACATACAAATCAACAATTCCAACACACAATTTTTGCACTCTCCCACCTGCTCTCATAGGAAAATCACAGGAACTTAATGCGAGACAATTAAAGTGTATAACAAATCCAACCCAAAATAGCTCCAATAAACACAACCTGCTGGAAAGGGGAAAAGAAGGGAAAAATTTACCTCATCTTTCTTCTATTTTAATTATTTGATTTCAACTGAGACACATGCAGCACAAGCTGTGTGACATTTTACTTTGGAAATGGAAAACAGAAAACAAGCACAGGAGGCAGGGCAGATATGTGCATAATCACTACTGCATTGGTCATTTATCACCTGGGATATCACTGCATGCTTCAGCTTAAGCCTGCATGCTCCCAGTGTAGACTAAAACCTCTTGAGCTCCATCTGATCACTGCAGATCCAGTTTGGTGCGGAGGTAAAAACTAAACAAGGTCCCTTGGTGACAAAGGAAAACTTGGATTGACAAAGAGAAGAACTCAGTTCATTAGGCTCACGTCCAGAAGGTAAAGTTTTAGTTGTGTTATAGGAAAAAGAAGGGAAGGTGAATTTTCTGATCATTTTTGGCTCCATAGTACTAATACAGCATCTTTACCATCTTGACCAGAACTGTCTTCTCGGGGTTTTTTTGCTTTAGCTACTGGTCTGATAATGTCTATATAGCCTGTCTATTGTCTTAGTGTTAACACAAAATTTATCAATGGAAGATAATTTCTTAGACTTTCTTGAATGACAGCATAGTGAGCATGTTTGGCCTTTATTTATATACTAGTGTAGAAATACCTGATGCATTTTGGGGCATGCCAGTCACCTCTGGGTCCTCTCTGTGTGTGGGATCCTTTTCTCCAAAGGCTTCTCTTACCTTTCAGAACCTATCTGCTCCATTGGGTGCTACTGTATCATTACAGATAGTGATTATGAAAAGTTCTAGCAAGTGAGCTGGAGAAAGCATTAATTTAGCAAGAGGCAGTGGGAGTTGGGACAAGAGGAAGGTGAAATTCCAGTTGGAGAAGTGATATTGCAGCAATTAAAAGGGAGGGGAGAAGAGTGCGTGAAGAAATGAACTCAATCTCCAAAGAAAGGGAGGAGGGACACCTTTTAAATGTATTAGCAGTTTACAAGTGACTCCAACCTTTCTGGTAGAATTAAACATGGCTACTAGTTTCCTCAGCATATTCATATTCTGGGGAGTGACGCATTAATTAATGCTAAATATCTAAGTCATGGTCTGCCTCAGCTTTCATGGCACATTATAAATATTGGCAAGAAAGATCATTAAAAACAACACAGATTGAATGTTCAGCTTGATTTGTAGAAATTGCCTAGTAGCAAAGGTGCTATGAAGATGAATGAGTTTGTTAAAAGGGAAAGAAGACTTCAAATATCATTTCGTAAGGAAATGAATAGCTCCTTCCTACCTCTGTAATGTGGCCACAGACACATGCATACAAAGCAAAGGAAAAAAAAAAAAGCAAGCAAGCTTTTCTCATTATCATGGGAAGCTCACAGACTACTGAAAAATAGCATGTGTCTGTTGTTGCCTCTTGACAGAAATTTTTCAAGGGCTGGACCCAAATTACCAGTAATTTCTCAGACTCCTCTGTCATTCCTTCTTGCCTGTTGCTCTCTGCTCCACCTCATGCTGACCTGTTTTTATCTCTTACTCCTGACTCTAATGGGCAGGGTGAAATTCAACAGCAGGACCCAGGAAACCTGCAATTTTCCTTCCCTGGGGCAATGTGTAATTAGACATCTTTTGGTTTATTATAAATCAGGCGATAAAGCATTTGAAACATTGAAAAGGGAATTTTCAGACCACCTGGTAGACTTAGCAGAACATGTTCTTTTAACAGCCAGAGGGACATCTGTAAAGCCAGATGTTTTTACATCTCTAATCTTAATTTGAAGATCTTCAGTTTCATAATGCTGAAAGTTATTTAGACTCATAATCACAGAATTACTGCATCACAGAATCCCAGAGCGGTTGAGGTTGGCAGGAATCTCTGGAGGTCATCTGGTCCAACCCCACTGCTCAAGCAAGGCCATTTAGAGCCAGTTGTCCAGGACCACGTCCAGATGACTTTTGAATATCTCCAAGGATGGACACCCCAGAACATCCCTGTGCAACCTGTGCCAGTGCTCGGTCACTCTCACAGTCAAAAAGTGCTTCCTGATGTTCAGAGGGAGTCTTCTGTGTTTCAGTTTGAGCCCAAGGCCTCTGGTCCTGTCACTGGGAACTGCTGGAAAGACCCTGGCTCCTAGCTGCACCCTCCCATCAGGTATTTACATACATTGATGAGGTTGTCCCTTTCTCTAAGCTAAACAGTCACATCTCTCTCAACTTTCTCTCATAGGAGAGATGCTCCAGTGCCTTCATCATCCCAGTGACTCTGTATGTCTATAGCACTGGGGATCCCAGAACTGGACACAGTGCACCAGGTCTGGCTTCACCAGTGCTGAGCAGAGAGGAAGCCACCCTCGATCACCTCCCTCGACCTGCTGAAAACACTCTTCCTAACACAGTTCAGGATAATGTTGGCTTTCTTTGCAGCATTTCTAGGCCTGTAGGTTTCTAAAGGTCAGTCTTGCTACTAAAGGCTGAGGCAAAGAAAGCGTTTGGTCTCTCAGTGCCAGAAGGAAAACCTTCCCTAAACCTAAATGAAGTTCCCATTCACAGTTACATCCACCCAAGAAGATGTTTACGTTATGTGACCTTCAAATTTTATTTCATGCCACCAAACTCAGACAAGACAAATTTACCCAACACCAACTTTTGCTATGAAGCCTCTAATGCTTGTGTGATCAGTTGGAACATGTTTTACAGTTTAACAGAAGTAAACCAATACATCATAAACTGTATGGAACTATTTTTTTACTTTATTATTAGATAGAGTTCACATAACAGATTCTCTAAGGTAAGGTTGTAAAAGAAATTTAAGGATATTTAGACTACTCATTTATAAAAGAAAAAAAAAACCCATACCTTCATTGTTTTCATTTATGTGTCATTCCTTGCAACCTTCCACTCTTTTTTTCTCCATAAAGTCTCTCTTCCTATCTTCCCAATGGGCTTTATGAAACTGCTGTAGTACATAAAATACAGATTTTAGTACCATTTGGATAATATTTCCCTTCTCCTCCAATTATGGGACAGATATTTTCCCAAGACAACGTAAAATAACACAGATCTTCAGATGACAGCCTGGCAATGGCTCAGAATCTGGGAAGGGAAGGCAGAGAACCCTTTGGGGAAACTGATTAAAATGTCAAGGATACAGAAGGAAAGAGAGAACATCTCCATTGAGAAACACCCACACCGACTGATAGGTTACATTTTGCTGTGGATAGGAATGATTGCGCAGATGTTGCACATCATACAGCAAATGGATGTGCCCACTCTGGAATATCACTCTCACTGCTTTTAGAATACCACGGAAGCTTTATCACAAACCTATCCATGACTTTGACACCAGTGCTAAATATGCTGCTGCAAACCCCAAAATCAATAGGCTGGAAGGCAAACCAATCCTTCAAACCAACACTGGCTGTCATAGTCACTACTGTGTGACCACAGCCTTGTAGCTACATCTGCCAATGATGCATGCAGAAAACTTCCCTGTCAGAAACACTGAGAAGTTCTGCATGAGTTCAGAAGCCGGAGTTCAGTCAATTATTTGCCTTGCAATAATATATTTCGGGCTTTGAAAAGTGGAGAACCAAAAGTAACGAATAGGACTGCCCTGAAAATCAAACACACTTTTGTTTTATAGAGCACTTGGAGGTCTCTTGATTAAAGTGCTGTGTAAATGTTAAATACAATTATATCTAAATATTTGGAAAGCATTATACTAGCAATATTATTTTTATTTTCCAGAAAGGTTGCAGAATCAAGGCCTTCATTATCTGTAACCACTTAAGATACCAAGTTACTTTTGCTAAAGAGGGAATGATAGCTTTGGTGTCTGGGCTAAGATCCAAATGAGTAATTACATTCTGCAAGCCTACATTCCTCCTCAAGTTTTATATTAGATAAAGTTCTTTTCACTTAGCAATGTTTCTTTTTAAAGACTGACGTCTTCCAAGCCAGAGGCAGCTGCATTTCACTGATGGGTGAAATAATCCCTATGTAAACATAATTTGAATAAATCAAGTGCTTTGTGGTTTTCAAAATGCAATGTCCACTCCAATTCATGTTTTTCATTTGTTACATGCATGGAATAAGATCCTGTAATGCAAACAAAACAAAAAAAAAGCCCATCAAATCTTTGATTTCAGGGAACAGCCTAAGCACAGGCAATGGGGTAAAATGCTTTGGGCAACTCACATTTGCTTTCAAGTGTTTTGTTCATAAACAGCTTTTAATGAAATGGCATTTAAAGTGAGCATGATGCATGCAAAAATAAAACACTATTCACCTGCTGAAAATCCCATTAACAAAACTCCAAATAAGTTGAACTGAAATTAATAAATCTGTGAACTTCCTTGAGATACATTTTAGAAGTCTTCAGCTCAGAAAATAATTAATTGGCATGAGTTTTTGCTTCTGTTCAGAAATATAAACTCTTACAGCAGAGATTAAATGTGCTTTACTTACTAATGATTCTCAATGCGTCAAACCTGAGAGGTGGCAGGGCAGAAGAGCTGAAGTGAATAAGTAAAAGGCAACAGAGAAATTGCCAGGCTGTACTAAGGTGTTTGCAAATCAGATTCTAAACTTGTGTGAACTCTGTTCACAAGGAATAGCTGAGAGATTTGCTGTTGGCAATCTGTGCAACAGTACTCAGGGCTATGTTGTTACATCCAGTGTTTTATTTCAGATAGGCAGTTATGGTCGGAGATACAGTGAGTAGTTTCCTTTGGTTGTTTTTTCCATGAATGGCCCTCTGACAAAAAAGAAAGGGAAAACTGCTAATACAGCCCTGCTAGGGACAGGAAACTCCATCTTTTCTGTAGTAATGTCCAAACGACTCTGCCCACTAGCACTGCTCTGTGATGGTGTTTTGCTGAAAGGTTTGTTGGACTGAAAGCTTGGAAGTTAAGCAGAATAAACCAGGAACAATGTTATTACTGCACAATAGTTCTTAGCAGGCTAAACCTTGTTATTGCAAGATATTGATTATACCACTCAAATCTCTTATAGCTTAAAGGATTTTACATCATTTACAGTAATTACAGTGTCTTCCTAACTGGTAAAGATATCTCTGAACTCCCTGAAGGACATTCTGGATGGGCAAAGGCAGGTGATAATTTCCCGGTTACTTTTGTGTGGCCAGGATTTTGCCCATTTTAAGAAGTGGAGAGCATTTTATATATAATAACATATGTATTTCTGTGGGTTCTGCTATCCCAAACCAGCTCAGAGCCATGGGGAGCAGCAGCTGGGGGCATGGGACCACTGCCCCCACTGGGACATCACATAACCTGGGATTCATCTGTTCTCCAGCTGCAGGGAAACCCCACGTGTGGTTTTGGTCGTGTTAAGTCTGAAGCTGGAAATGTGGAGTTATTTCATGTTCCTTCAGTGCTTTGATTGAGATAAAAAGCGCTGCAGCTTGCTTCTGCTGTGCACATGGGCTCACTGATCTGGAATTTCTTCCTGAAATTTTACCTTCCTGAAGGCTCTCGTGCCCTGCTGTGACTGTGAGCACGCACCCTATTTTGATTAAGGTGCATTAAGGTACCTTTCCACTCAGGAAATGTGCCCATTTTCGCTGGCTGAATAGACGTTTTTCATGTTCATTTTAGACACAAGCCTAACTGTATAATCATTATATAATAATTACACCTTTTTTTTTTTTTACAAAGCAATCAAGTGCTAGCACTCTCATAGTAAATAAGTTTATCAAAGAAGCAATCTCAGTGAGTCATTTTCATTCATCTCAATGACAGGCACTGGCATTAGCACATACCTTGGGACATTTTTTCACTATTAGTAAAGCGACTGAGGGAAAAGTGCCTTTCAACTATGGACTTTCTTCACAGCTCATTGACGGCTCGTGATGGCATTAGTAGTTTTGTAGCCCTACTTGCAAGACTGAGCTAATGCTTAGTGAAAAGCCTCTACTGGCATCTCTGATACAGGATCGGGTCCTCTGGGTGTAACACCTCAAATTCATTTCAGTGAGCACCTTCTGGCATGTGAATGGTTTTGTCAAGGTGCATTGAGGGGCATAGTGACTCTGCAGGGCAGTAAAAATGTGCAATATTCCAAATAATAGGAAAATAGCAAAAGTTTCAAGTTTAAACACTTTTCTTCAGTTGTTGAAACAGTGCAAATTAAGTAAATAACTACAGTGAGTCAGGTTCAAGAACCCCTGAATTCATCTCCTAGACCTAGCAGGGATTTGCAATATGACCTTGGGCAAGGTCAAGTTCAGATTTTCTGTACCTCAGCCTCCCTATTTGCAGAATAGTAATAATAATTCTTACACCACAAGAAGACCATGGGGCTTAATTAACATCCATAAAGCACCTTGAAATCCTTAGATAAAAGGTTCTGTAAAAGGGCAGATGTAATTACTGTTATTATAGTGGTGCTGCTATAAAATATTCATGGTATAATGGCAAGTCCAGTGAACATCCAGAAGCTTGTAAGATCAATTGCTGTGCATGAATGCACAAGCACATTAGCAGGTTGTACAAGATGCAAGGCAATTTCCTACCAACTCTGTGGGTCCTGTCCTGCAGAGGGTCAAGAGCCCCGGTTTCCCACTGAACTCAATGAGAGGCTTTTGCAAATAGCAGAAAATGTGGGATCAAGCATGTTGCGGGATCAGACTCTTTAAAAAAATAGTGGAAATACTTATCATAAATAAGTACTGTGAGGGGTTATTTTCATATTGATCAGAAATATTCTAGCGAACTTCAGTGAATTGTTGTGCTGCCACAAAGAATGGAGAGCCAGGTCTGCAACTGAGGTAAAGCACAGCAGCATTTCTAAAGTCAGTGCAGCTATACTGATTTATGATAGTGGAGTCATTAAGAACTAAGTGTTCTTGTGGGGCTTTTTTAAAGACACAAATGAGGATTATTGCAATAGATTAAACTAGCTTTGTGTCAACAAAATAGAAAGTAAATAAGTAAATCCACACCTTTTCAAGACTCAGTTTCTGCGTACTTTAAACAGCAAAAGTGTTAGGATTAGTTCACTATGGAAACGTATGCAAAAAATAAATTCTTAAGGATTTAGAACATCAACTGGATATACTGTGAATTTAAATTATTACTATTCCTTCTGTTCTTTCAACTGTTGTCACCTAGAGATTCACAAAACCAGCTACCTGGTTTTGAAGCAAGTTAGCATTAATGATCAATTACAAGAGATGCTTAATAACTGACAGTGCTGTTATGTGATGTAAGTATTTAAGAACTTCTCACTCAAGGACAATACTGAAAGTCAGATAAAGTCTAACCATTGTTGGCACACTGGCTGACTGCATTCTCAGATATCAAGCTTTGACACACTCAGTAGCATTGTCATAGCATCCCAACACTTCTTTCCACCACACCTGAGCTTATGTCCACTGCTTTCGGCCCACTTCAAAGATGGTACTGTCTTCTGTGTCCCTCTGAGCATTTGCCATCTCATCAGTCCCTATCCCTGCCTTGGCACCCTCCTTTTCACTCTGTTCCTTCCAATATTCATTTGGCATTGCCTCAGATTTTAACTGATGGCAAATTAAGATTTCTTAAAATATGAATCCCAGTGCTGCAAAGGTAATATAAAATATACATTCATTCCAGGAAGATGTTATGGAACTTTAATGTAACTTTTTGGGGAAGAAAATGTTTTTCTTCAACTCTGTGAGTGCTATCTCAGTGATCTATAAAGAAATTTCCCAATGGAAAAGAATGCAGCTGAAGCATTCAATATTTACTGTGCTCCCTTGTAAGCCCAGTGTAAAGGTTGTGACTTGGAACATGTCCCTGAAGATCTGGAGAGACTCTATAACTACAGTGAGGAGGTCTCGGAGAAAACGCTTCTCCATTAGAAACTGTAGAGCTGAAACTTCGGTTAGAGGATCTATTTTCAGTGAAGACCATGAAAGCTTTGCCTACAAATAATAGTGAACTTGAGCTCCTCAACTGCCTGGCAGATTTTCAAGAAACTCTTGAGTGTGGATGATTTAGGATCAGATGTTTCCAAGCTTTCCAGGGCCATGAGGTCTCATCTGGTCTCTTTTCGTAGGAGACGTACATCAGAGCTTCAAGTCCTTTGAGTAAAAATCAGATTTCCTAGCCCACCAGGCACTTGACAGAAAACCTGGCCAGTTTCCAAGCTCCCAGTTCCCCATCACTCTGTCTAACCATTTTCCACACAGGAGATGGCAGATTCCCTTTCTCCAGCCCATCACACCAAAAAAAACCAGGGGCAATGGGAAACACATTTTGATTTGGGGGAAACAGGAATAATCTTGGTGTGATCAGACTACCTTGGTGGATTTGGAATAAAATGTTGGAATAATTAAGTGGTACATAACAAAAATGCAGTGAGGAAAAATAAAGCAATGCATTCTTCTTTTGCCATTCATGTAAGATTTAAATTTTTCCAAGACTTCACAATCATCTATGGAACTCGAATTTTCTTTTCCAGGTAGCTCTTGCCTATGGCATGACACATAGATAACCTTAACGGAGTTCTCCTGGAGTACAGCATTGCTATAATTTATGGCAGATGTAATGAATTTCTGCTCATAGACTGTCCAGTACCCATGGCGCATCCTGGCGTTTCATCAAATCATTTATTACATAAATATGCAAATATAACATTTAAGCCCAGGGGAGGACAGAGGGAGAGAAGATGCACAAAATGAAGAAAAAAAAAAGTATTTAAATATTTAGTGAGAAAATATTAATGATCTGGGGGTATTCGAAAGAAGAACACAATGTAATGGTAAGTGCTGTGTACATTAGTAGCTAATAAAAACAACGACCCACGAGAAAGATCCACTGCTCAAAACACACCCACAACTTTCCAAATGAACTTCATGACATAACATAATATTTTTTACTGGGAAATATTTATGAAACATTTTTATGCTGTCTTTCATTGATTTCTTTCTCTTCATAAGGATGTTCAGGGAATATTTGTGCTTTTTTCAGCTTTGGGCTGTTCCTCTCTGTATGAATAATAGTGGAAGGTCAGAATCTTCAAATCCATTAAAACAGCTACAACAACATCTAGAAATATGTTGAGTGCTTTGCAAAATCTAAGATTAATAAAAAATAAATAACCTTTTTAGGCACCTAAGATGAGATCAATCCACAGCTACTGAGTAGAATTACCTACAATCCTTGCCCAAGGATAATCCGGCCCGTGCAATGATTTAGACCAATACATTACTCCTGCAAGTATCAGTCATCACCAGTGGCACTGCTGGCAATATTCAGATGAGATGTGCATAAATCTCTGCGGAATGTCAGATCTGACCAAATGAACAAGAACAACAAGCGGCAGGAGGGAGGTTATGGGAAGGAGAAGGGATGTCAGGATCTCTGCATCTAAGCAGATGGGATAATCCATCTAGTCCGCCACACCTGTACCTGTAGTGCTTCCCTGCAAGAAGCAGCTGGGAAAGACAGTCATGTGCTACTATTTAGCAATATAATCCTCACCTCCAAAACCCATGTCTTTTGCTTGAAAATCTTGTGTGTTGCACTTCAAAATGTTCCCATCCTACATGTATGTCTTTTGGTCTGTTCCTCGTACACCAAAGGTAACGAATTCACAGAATGAGTGTTTGAATAATCAGACTTTGTGAACAATGAGCTTATGCATATGCATTAGCTGTTCTAAAAGTTCTGTTTAATGAATAATCATAAAGATAATATAACTGATTCCCTGATTCAGGAAGAGTGTTGTTTTGGGTCAGGGACTTAAAGGATGTGGAAAATTAGGACATTCTAGGCAAGAGAACAACACACAAAGTGATGATGATGGAAATATCAAGGCTGGAATGAGCGATGTGATAGACAGGATCACTGAAGAAATTTAAGAAGGGCAAGAAAGAATAAAGAAGAGGAAAGTTGCGATGGATTTGATGCCTAAGACACAATATAAGAATACTGGATTGTGCACAGAGGGGAAAAATCAGCTTGCATCAGAAAGATTTAAGGGTTAAGATAACCAGCTAAAAGCATAATTTCCACAGCCAGGCTCCAGAAGGATCATTTGAAGATGGGAATAATTTAGGATCTGCAGTTTGTGATGAGGAGAGGCAAGGATGGATGGTGCTACACCAGCATGCAGAGCTGGGTGCATAGGCCAACGATGAGAGGTTTGTCTTGTCTGCAAAAGCCTGGGTCCTCAAGAAGTGATGGATACAGAGCCGAGCAGTGTTGCAGCTGGCCTGGATGTCAGAGGACGATAACTGAAGACAATTGCTCAGGTGACAGAGTGGGTCTTGAAGGAAAGAAGGTGGTGATGGAGGAAAGAAAGGAAGCTTGCAAAGGGGAAATGAGGAGTTAAGAATAGGTCTAATAAAGCCATCCTAGAGGAGCTGTCAGAGAGACAGTCTGATACATGAGAGTAAGGTTGAGGGAGATCTATCACAGGCTGAGAGCTGTGAGGTTTCAGAACAATGTTAATAGCTCTCCATCTTTCACATTGGCTGGATGCGGCCTGAAGTTCCTGCACAAAATATGTACTCTGCAGGGGGAATTTCATCCCCCATTAAAATGCAACCACCTCTCTGGTGGGTTGGCCTATTTCATCTCTCTGACTAACACTACCAAATAGCTTTGGAAGAGTAAGCAGAGAGTGATTTCTCCTCTTTGAAAAGATTAAATTAATTTATGTGAGCAAAATGTAATTACCCAAACTGAAATTTAGCCAGCAGACTGATTTTACATTTCTTCTGACGCAAAGCCACCACAAATAGACAGGAATCCCTCTAGCATGAAACTAGAGCATGGATTAAATCCTGACTCAAGTGGAATAAAATGGTGCTGAAGCACTGTTCTTGAAAGGTGCTGAGTTATCTCTAGCCCTCACTCTTTTCAATGTGGCAAAGGTGCTCATCACCTTTTCTCCTGACCTGATGCAGCACATGTGTGAGGGTGATTTGAAAAGCTGACCTTTGTGAAGGCAAAGGGAGATTTACTCTCATCTTCTATGGGTGCAGGATTCGGCCAAAGGATGCATCCCTTTTTCCAGCCAATAAAAGTCCTGTGTTGATCAATCCCAACCCTGCAAGGCAACCAGATTTAACAAAATCATAATCCCAAATGACATAGCTGGAAGATGGCCAAGGCATAAATCAGGGTGGAAAAATCTATCGGGCCAGATTCACAGGCTGGGGCTGGACCTCTTAATGCAGGTGGTGATGAGAAATGCAGCAAACCAGCCCCAAATTGCCCAGACAAGGATTCCCTGGTGGATCTGCGTGCTGATGCTCTGAGACACTGCACCTTTGCTGCAACCTGGCCAGATGGGTGAGTGGGTGGGAATGGGAGCAGACGTGCTGGGAACTGGGAGACTCAATGCGGTTATCCTCTGCCATGGCAACCCTCCTCTGGCATATCTTCCCTGAACATAAGGGACAATCTTGCCTTTGTAGTTAAAATAAAATGGGAGTCTCAGAAGCAAGTCTCCTGAGCATCTGTGTCACTGTGCATTTTACTGTTTCATTTGTTCTCTGCAGTGTCCCACTGAAAGAAGTGATTTCTGCTTGCAACTTTACATCACCTGTAGGATTATTTTTTTGAAAATGTGCCTTATCTATCATGTCGCAGTTGTTACCTTTTTTAATGGGCTGATATCAACAAGTCCATCTGTGGAATTAGTTCATGAAAACAGCCCATTTTTAAAAAAAAAAAGAAATTAAATATTTACTGACATGTCTGCATAACTGTCTTTTTCTGCTCTGCGCCAGGGTGATACAAGGAATAATCAGTTAACGTTCATGGAATGGTCTGAAAAACAAATGCAATACATGGCTGGAATTCACCTGTACAATTCTTCTTGTCCACTAGGAACCTTATCTCATTTAGCCACACAGTAGTGACCTCTGGACTATCACAAACCCCTTGTCTATTCTGTAAAATCACTGAAGATGTAACTTGTGTAGATATTGCCTTGCTTACTGAACGTGGACGCAAAAAGTATCAGTCCCTCAAAAGTCATCCGGAAGTCTTCTATATGCTGGTTGTCCATCCTCATATACAAGGATGCTTTTAACTTGTGAAGCAACTTCTCTCAATCCAGTTCAATGTAAAAAACCCACCTAAATCACTATTTGAGCCTGTCTGAAAAGAGCATTTAATGGACTGCCCTTTCTTCTGAAACAACTATCTTTTGTAAAACCTTGCCTATTTCTCTTTTGGGCCATGTGATGAGGGACCAGTTGCACGGTGTGGTCAGTACGATGAAGTCTTTCTTCCCACTTCAAGATGTTCACTCCTAATTTTATCCCAGATGTTTCACTTGGAGCCCCAGCTCATTAAACCAGACTATTTGATTGCAGTCTCAGCTTTCCTTTAAAGCGTAGGTTGAATGCACCACAGATGGTGATGAGAGGCCTCTCTTTTTCTGTATCAGCAATGCAGAGCTCCTGACATCTCACTAATAGCCAGAACAAACCTATGCAAAACCCAGTAGGCAGAATCCTGCCTGTTCTTAGAGCTGAAGGAAACGATTTTTGGTCAGGCAACAAGCCTATGGTCTCACCAAATACAAAGGGCACAGCAACATCTTTTAAATGCTTGGTACTTACTGACTTTCTTCTCATTTTGCGAAATTACCTACATTGTTTCTACAGCAGCATCTGTCTAGGGCTCCCTCTGCAGTCAATACTTGGAGCCATAGAAGATGTAAACCTTTGAGTGAGTCCTGGTTAGAAGCCTGATCCTGAGAAATATGTTGTTTCCAAAAGGACTCTACAACACAGTTTATTTTAACACATTTTAGCAGTTGACTTCATGAAGCTGTCTATAGAGAAAAAGAGATGCTTTAAAGCTTTTTAAAGTCTTCTAGTGACACTGTGTCCTTAGGGAACTTTCCACGTGGCTTTAAATAGCCTAAGTTCTCTTCTGAGGGTATTGACTGCTTTAATTTTGCATTTGGGGTTTGTTATATTCCCAAGATAACACAAGACATGCACACTGTGATGGTTTCCCTGATCGGGCCAATCAATCCAAGTTCTGCATTTGCCACCACTGAACAGTAGCTGTAGCATTACAGATACACCAAGTAATATCTCTCCTCAGTATCTCATTTCAACCACCTCCCTAACATACATATTTTCTTATTTCATCGCCTGAAGCTGAGTTCTCCATTCCTTCAAACCCCCTAGACAGTCACTCTAGCCTGCTTGGGACAAATTCTAATACTTTTTTGGGAACATTTCTCAAGCCTACATACAACGTGCTTAATTTCATGGAGCAGTGATCCCTGTCCCATTGAGTTTCTAATCTTAAAAACAAATTGCACTGGGGTTTCTCTTTATGTATACGTCTACTGAGAAACAGAATTAAAGGCAGTTTTTCTTTCTGAATGTTACGATATTTTGCAAGTTTCAAAAGATGATGCATAAAAAGAACATGCTGGAAACACTTGAAAGATTTGTGCTGTGATATTTGCAGATCTGGTACTGTTTTCATTCTCAATTGTTTGAAACTAGCTCCTTTTTTCTTTCTTTTTCCTTGTTATTTTTTTTTCATTTCACAGCAAAATCAAAAATAAACCCCAGATGTCTAAAACACTGTTGGAATAATTTTCAATATTCAGTCAGAAAACCTTATTTTTTTTGGTTAATAATAACATTGGTTTTTTAAACACCATTTCGTTTAGATACATCTACTTCATTTTCAATTCAGAAAGCCAGGAACTTTTTTGGGGAAAAATAAATGAACAAGAAAAAGATTTTGACAACTTTAATAAAAACCAGTAATTTTTCAAGTCTGTTTCTGAAGGAAAACTTCTTTTCTTGAAAAAGCTCAACCAACTGTACAGGCAAACCGAACAAAGCAGCATAGACTTTGTAAATCCATCATTTAAATGCAAGATCCACTGGGGTGAAGTGTGGCAACTGTTTAATAATGCACAGCAGCGCTATACAGCAATTTAAGATGGGAAGACAAGAAGAATGACATACAGAATTGAAAATGCAGCCTGAGTGTAAGCAGGCAAAATGTAATCATCTGAATGTGGATTTTGCCACAGCAACGGAACAGGTATCTTTGCGCTTACAGATATTGCCATGAAATCGTTAATGACAACTTGTCAAGATGTCTTTTATGTCTCCTTTTTAAGAAACGACATCCAGAAACACAGTGACCCCAACTTCCCACTTGAGTATTGGTTCACAACAACTCAGAATAAAGAGCTCCCAATGGTGAATCATTAGAATAATTTCTTTTTAATACTGGTGGTATTTTTGGAGTTGCCTCTGACTGGATGGCATAAACACTGCTTAGACTTGGGAGCTTATGAGCAAGTGAAAAATAATACACTACATTAAATCCCATTTGGATGTGGGAGGGTAGGGATTAAAAGTAATAGTTTCCATCTTTTTAGAATGTGTTTTTTGTTTTTAAAAGTTTGAATGATTTCCTCTTCCCACCACCCCTCTAATATTTTGCTGTCAAACTTCATTGCTTTCTTTTGATGTGGATAGGCTTATTTTGCTGCTGGAATGACAGTTTAAAGCCACAAGGGATGGATGACCTGGTGCATTTTTAATTTCTTCTTTTTTATTTCTTGTCTGTAGGAAAAAAAAAATGGCCTTTTGTCCAGCAATGAACATATGATCAGGGGATAAAATGATATTTCAGCTCTCCATTTTTGAATGCAGTGTTCTGTAGGACAAAATAAGTTAAAAGGAAACACCAGTTCAAAGACCCAATGTTGTATTAATACCTAAGAGAAACACTCTCCAAGGGTTAATGAATTATTCCTGTATTTTTAATAACAATATTTAGATCTTTAAAAGTATTCCTTGAGGTGAACTATTCCCAACAATGTCTGTTCCCAGTCACAACTGTTTAATGGGCAATACATACATGGCTTATTCTTCCAAAATATCTGCTGGAGCATTTTATTTTATTTATTTATTTTTAAAGGAGGTTATACTTTTCAAAGGAGCAGCATGCAAGGTCTTTAGGCACCTCAGATGCAAAAAGGCATTGCCAGGATCTTTAGAAGTGCCCAGGGACTGGCTGCTGGCCATGCCAAAGGAAGGTGGCCATTGGAACTTTGGAAAAATCTCATGAAGTGCCTCTCTCACCTTGGCTGGGTTTTACACAATGACAGATCTGGAAAAGCGCAGCCCAGAATTAATTGTCTTTGGAATGGAAATATGACACAGTTATCTGGAGGATGCTGGAATTCAAAAAGCACTTCATTAGAAGGATAAATTGGAGTCTAAGCTGGATATAGAGCTTGCTATTAAAAACCATGACATTGTGCCTGAGGTGGTGGCTTTTCTTTTCTTTTCTTTTCTTTTCTTTTCTTTTCTTTTCTTTTCTTTTCTTTTCTTTTCTTTTCTTTTCTTTTCTTTTCTTTTCTTTTCTTTTCTTTTTTCTTTTTTCTTTTTTCTTTTCTTTTCTTTTCTTTTCTTTTCTTTTCTTTTCTTTTCTTTTCTTTTCTTTTCTTTTCTTTTCTTTTCTTCTCTTTTCCTTTCCTCTTCTCTTCTCTTCTCTTCTCTTCTCTTCTCTTCTCTTCTCTTCTCTTCTCTTCTCTTCTCTTCTCTTCTCTTCTCTTCTCTTCTCTTCTCTTCTCTTCTCTTCTCCTCTCTTCTCCTCTCTTCTCCTCTCTTCTCCTCTTTTCCTTTCCCTTCTTTTCTTTTCTTCTTATCTCTTCTCTTTCTTTGCTTTCTTTTGGAAGAATGGGGGTGCAGCAAGGAGCCACATCGGTGTAAATCATAAAGAGAAACCTGAAAAAGCCAGAATAAGAGGGAGTGAAACTGGTCAGTGTGACAGTGGGTTACCATGGTCAGACTATTGGCAAGAAAGATGGAAGAAATGTAAGGAAATATATTGACAACCATGGCTAAAGTAAGAAGACTACATAACATCCACAAGGAAACAGAGATATGAGTTAATGCTTCTGATTTCCCACCTTCCTGCCTTCTTATTTGTTTTGTTTCTCCTTGCATGTGCTTGGCAGCTCCTCCTGGAAAGGATCATGGCTTTGGTTTTCCCTTCGATGGTGCTGAGGGTCTTGTTTTTACTGAACTAAGATATAGTCATAAAAAAGGAAATAAAGTGAAAACCCGATGTTCCTGAAATCCACAGCATTTTGTCACTGATGTCACAGGCCAAGATTTCAGCTATGATGCTTCATGAACTTTGCACCTGGAGTCTGTATTTCCAAAAGCAGACATGGTATAGATACCTACACAGCCTTCATAGTTAATAAAGGGAAATAGGATTTTCTGGGCTGCTAGTCTTGCCTTCCAAGGGGAGATGTGTAGAAGAGGTAAAATCCTGAAAACATCTATTTCACTGCTATATATGACCACTAAGCCTCAGAGGGTCTGGCTTATGTGTAGATGTCTATAAGACACTGACATGTATCCTGCTGTCTGTGTTTGAAGGAAGCTAATGTGTCATGCTGGGGGTCATTCCTTTCACACTGCTTCATGGGTGTCATTACTTCTCCCTTTGCTTTCTGAGATAAGTCATCCTCAAGTGTAAAAATGAGAATCTTCCAATTTGTGAGTCATTTGAGTGCTTAATATTGCTTGCAATGAGGGTTGGTTGAGAGGCCTGGGGCAAGACTTTTCATCAGCTCTGCTGGGACTGAGGAGTGATGACAGTGGTGGATGGAGGAACTGGCTCGAGCTGGTGGAAGGGAGTCGGATGCTGGATCAGTCATTTGTCATGATGAGCAGTAGGAACTAAACAGGTAAGTTATGGAGGAAAAAAAATACACATCATCCTTCCAGACTCTGATTTCCACTTCCTAATGAAAAATGAACAGGCAAGCAACTAAAAGTTCCAAAAACTTTAAAAGGCCATCAAAAATCTGACAGCGAAAGAAATCTTCAGCACTTCAGAAAGGACTGGATATCTAAGCAGATGGTCTGTTTGCTTTCCTGAAGAATAAAAATTAAATTGATGTTTCTAAAGCAGCATCCAGGCCTTTAAAGATAATAAACAGACGCGATGGTGCTTGCACTGACGTGTGGAAAATTCTCGTAATGAACTGTGAGAGCAGACTGGGTCCAGTCCACTTCGTAGGAACCAAAAGATGTACAGTGTTATAGATACAGATGGCATAGGCGTGCTGAGCTGCTCCGATATGTCTTTTGTTTAGTAAATACTGTATTTAATGGCCTGCCATCAACTGCTGAACATAGTAAGTTCATTTTGCATTTAAATAGTAAAACTTCAAGGAAGTTCATAATTGCATATCTTTTTACCAAATGACAAGCCATATGCTAGGAAATTTCAAGCCGCTAATTAAACAAAACATGCCCAAGCATGTTTTTTAACAAATACTGTACATCGTTATTTAAATTCAGGGCAAATACTGTTCTGAGCACTACAAATAGCTAAAATGGTGTTTAATAAGATACACCATCTGCATTTCAAATTGATGCCACCCACATTTAAATCTCTTGAATAATCCCACTGAACAGTTACTGGGGAAAAGAAATGCATTCATGGCTCTCCCCATGAATTCGATGCCACTGCTCCCTGCAATTCTTGTTTGGTTATTAAACTCACTGGGGTAAAACTGCCAAAGTGCTAACTGCCAGCTCCCAGATTACACTAATCGAGAAGTGTACAAACCAAATTGAACTGTCCTTTAAGAGCTCTGAAAAGGGAGTAATTGGAAATAAATCAAAATAAATGCGGGGTTGTTTCTCTCTTCCCCCACCCTTCCTCTATACTTAGCTACTGGGAGCTACGCACAAAGCCTGGTAACATATGGAACCCTACAGATTGTATAATCTCCAGATCACTGCTAAGGCCATCCCTTAATCAGCTGAGACGCACCATACTGGAAGGGAGTGCAGAGAAAAAAACATCAAAAGGGGGAAATTATGGCATTCAGGCGTATAGATATTCTTCCATCTCTCAACCCCCACACCATCCCTCAAGAGAATGAGTCTGAAAGACAACAGCTGTTTGGTTTAGCATCCAAACATCCACCAAGGACTGGGTTTGCAGGTGCTCGGAGCCCAAAGCACATTGCCTTCTCTGTGCCAAGACAGCTGGTGTGAAGTCATGGGCTAATTGTTACAATTCTCCTACCAAGGAATTATAGGGGATAGTTATGACAATTATTATGGCTGAAATGGAGCCAGGGAAGGGAAGGACTTCAGCAAAGACATCTGCTGGAAAAATAAAGTCAGTACATCCCTTTTCTGATGGTTTGTTTTGTTTTGTTTTGTGGTTTTGGGTTTGTTTTTTTTTTCTTCTCCACAGCTGATGCTTTCCTGTGGACAATTACACCCTCCCTGAAATTATTTATCAGTACACTGTGAAAACTACTTCCAGCAAAAGCTCTGGGATTGTCTTAAAACCTCTGAGAGCTTGGAAATACAGCCAAGGTTTCCGTTCTTCCTGGTTGGGTCAGAAATATATTGAGTTACACCTGGAAGATTAAGCTGGAGCTGGCCCTCGCACTATAAATAGCAAAGCAGAGAAGCAGCTCCGGGCTTCTGCCTTTCAGCATTAACTGAATTTACTTTTTTGTGATTTAGAAGGGTGGCATAAAGATGAAATGTATCATTTATATCTGCGGTATGAAAGGCTTTAAAATTTCTGCACAGAGCCCCATTAAACTGCCTCTCCTACAGCCTCTGAGGTGGCAAAGGGACCATATGTTTTCATAGGCATTTGGCCTGTTAGGGATACAGCCACCAGGTCAGTTGTTTTACTTTTTATCTTCTTCTTGATCTGATCCCTTAGGAATGAACACACTATGTCTTTCCCAACGGTAAAAATAAACCAAATGAGCCTCTAGAGTAGAAACAACACAGCTTGGCTTAAAATTTTGACCTGCCACCTGTGATGCTTTGAATCGTGGTGTGTTTTATGAGTTTTTAAAAATCTCAGTTGGATTTTCCTTTCTGACTCTGCCATGTAGTTCCCCTCTCTCAGCTCTTCACTAGGACTCATCTGTCGGGCTTGGTTCATCCCTGCTCTCTGGTTTTCACATTGGATTTCAAGAGGCCGGAGGTGAGGAAGCTATTACTGCCCTCAGAGACTTGTGTCAGTGCAAGTAATAAATCCATTAAAACTTTCTAAATCCATTCTTGCAGTATTTATTTCTTTCATGTCAGCCTCCAAACACTGCTACTTATTGCATCTCCAGTTTCTTTTTTAGGTTTTAATGCTTTTTTCTGCTGGCCAGTTTGAATTTCTGAACCCAAGCACGACAGCTTAAGAGAATCCTTTAAAGTCCACAAAACCTATCTGGGATGCATATTTTAAAAGGCTTTAATCACTTTTTAGCCAAAAAAATTAATAACCTGAGCTTAATGAAAACCACAATGTTAAACACCTTGTGGTGGTTTGAGAATGATGCCTTGCCATACACCATTTGGGTAGGACTGTCAGAAATGCTCAGCTACGCTCTTCTCCCTTCTTAGTGAATTCTGGGGGAGTTTCAGCACTGACTTCAATCAAAGCAGAGTTCAACCAACATTACGTTCTTCTGAAAAATCTCATTCTTCTCGAATCAATCTATCTATTTTTAATTAAGTACAAAAAGGACTATAGTCTATATTATGGATTAATGGTCTGAAAAATTTCATTTAAATTTACATAAGCCAAAGAAATTATAATAAAAGCAATAAATCTAACAGCACTGGTACATTTTGTTTCCTTTCTTTATTCCCTTTTTTTCTTTTTCGTGCATTATTCTCCTTGAAAAGCAGCCAAATAGATATTCTTAATTTTCTTTTTAAAAAAGTGAATTGCTGATTTCAGCATGGAGTCCATTTTGACTGCTAAATTATGAATCTGAGGTTAATTCTAACAAGATTTTAAATGGAAATAGCAAAAACCCTTTAATCTTTATGGTAGTGCAAGCCAATACTCGTAGCTAAGAAAGAAGAAGAATTAATTCTCTGCAGTAAATAGAAATAGTTTAAAAAGCAGAGGAGAAGAAGGTTAACACACAGAAATATTTAACTTAATCAGCTCATACAGCAGTATTTCCTTTTATAATCTGTTTGGAGACCTTTCTCATGATGATCCACACCTGAGTCTACTAAATTTTGAACAAATCCCTCCTTAAAATCCCTCTTTTCTGTTACACTTATTAGAAATCAAATAAATAAGACTAACCTTGTTCTGTCTCCTTTCCAACAAGCTGACCTATCCTTTCCTTGCACTTCCCTGCCTCCTTCAGTTTGCTCTGCAGTGAGCTCTGCCACCAGCTCTGTGCAGGTCCTACGTTTCTGCTCTGTCTCTGAGCTCAGAGTCACTATGCCAATGTCAAGAATAGATATAACGATCTATTGTAAATATTATATACAGTTATAATGATAAAATCATAGAGTGGTTTGGGTGGGAAAGGACCTCAAAGCCCCCACCCCACCCCAGTCCAACCCCCATGGGCAGGGACACCTCCACCAGCCCAGGCTGCTCCAAGCCCCGGCCAACCTGGCCTTGGGCACTGCCAGGGAGGGGGCACCCACAGCTTCTCTGGGCAACCTGGGCCAGGGCCTCATCACCTCACAGGGTGGAATTTCTTCCCAATATCTAATCTAAACCTACTCTCTTCCAGTTTGAAACCATTACCTCTTGTACTGTCACTCCCTGACCTTGTAAACAGTCCCTCCCAGCTTTCCTGCAGCCCCTTCAGGTCCTGGAAAACCATAATAAGGTCTCCCTGGAGCCTTCTCTTCTCCAGGCTGAACAACCCCAACTCTCTCAGCTGTCTCCATAGCAGAGCTGTTCAGCCCCTGAGAATCTTTGTGGATACAGATAGATCAGGTGGGAAAGCACTGTTCAAAAGTGACATAATGACTGGGTTCCAGAAGTTGTGGTAGGAAGGCATCACACATAGGACCTTATCCTGAACCATATTATCATTTCCAAATCTTTCTCAATAGCCTTCATCAATCAGGCTGTTTTTGTGGGTGAGCTGCCTGCTGAAACCCAGGTTGATGTTTGAAAATGCTCATGGAAATCGATGTGCAAAGGCACCTGGTTTCCTCTGGGGCTGTGCCCCCCCCTAGTGATGCTCAACTGCCCTTATTAGCTCAGGAAAGCACATTTTGCATGGTATATACAAATGAGGACCAGTCAATACAGAATATCAGTTAAAGAACAAAAATCTTTGCTATTCATGCACAAAATGCTGCCCCTGGGGATCCATAGTTGGTTGCCACATGGTGCTATACAGAAGCCTGCCCTACCCTAGGACAGAGCTCGATCTGCACCACAGCCTCCAAGGCAGGACCTTGCAGGGATTCCGAAACAAGTCCCAAAACTTATCTGTAACAAAAACATATCCTTCATTTGTGTCTGGTTGAAACATACAGGGTCCTGATCCCATGCAAGAGCCTGGCTCGAGCTGGATTTTCCTACATAATACTTGCCAGCACACGCTCACATTTAGCCGCTTGTCCGTGACATGATGTATTGTTCTGTAATTACTTTTTTATGCCATGTTCCAGCCACATTCTGAATGTCACACTCTTTAATTAGCTACGAGCCCATTAAAATGATGCCTTTTCAATCCATGTGCCCTGGGAAGGTTGGGCTGTTTTAAAAGAGTGATTGAAGCTCGTAAACACAAGCCAGTGATATGACAAAACTAATTGCACTCATTGTTTGTAAAAAGCAAAACTAACAATCTGTGAATAATTATTTTCTCCCATTAAAGGATATGCCAGCATATTCTTCTGGCAAGACCCTCTCCAGAAATTGTGTTTTTAAGTATTTCGCGGTGTCGCTCTTTTTAGGTGGTGTGACATTCTTTTAATAAGTCATCAAATTACATCTCATGGCTTTCCTGTTTAAAGATGAAATGGACCCCTGACACGTCCAATAAATCATTCCTATTACATGCAGAATCACTAAGCTTCAGATTTTAATCTGATTTCTGTTCTGAGTTACGATAATACTGAATAGTAGTGTTTTCCATGTTTTCCTAGAGCTGGATGTTTTAGACTGACCTTGAAAAAGGGGAAGGATGGGAGGAAGGAAGAAAAAGAAACAGAAGGAAAGAAAGAAGAAAGGATGCACTGTGGGCTGGTTGCAGGAACAAATGGGACATAACTGAAATTCTCAGGAGACAAGGATTTTGCATAGAAGAAATAGGTCAGATTTGTTCAGCTATCCCCTGTATAAAGTCTCATTTAGCAGGATAATGGATTTTTTTCTTTAACAAACAAAGAAACAGACCCTATAGGTTTTCTTAAATAAGAAAATGAAAGGTTTGAGATGGAAATTTGTTTAGGTTTGGTTTTTGTTTTGTTTATTTTTAAACAGACATTGCGAATTCCCCACAGAAAGGAACTGCTTTTCACTAAAAAATAATAATGTTTAGTTGATGATCCAGTTTTCTATTGCGTGAACTTCTGTGGAAGTTCCTAATGTGATCCCAAGGGACAGAACTGCTGCCACAACTGTGACTCACACAATGAAGTTACGGGTGAGGTATGGCGAAGGGAAAAGGACCAGAGTCCCAGGTGAGCACTGGGAAGTTGTCTGTGTGTCACGGATCCAAGCAGATGCCACTGACTGATAAAAGCCCTGTTCACATCAGAAAGGATGGCAAATCAGGCTTTTAACCTGAGGGATCAACACTGCTGGGTTTTTGCACTGGCACGGTAGGAATAAATCTTCATTGAAGATAAGTACGTGCAGAACTGAACTGAGGAGAGAGCCATCTCACAATTTTGGTTTTTCTTTTTTTTTTCCTTTTTATTTTATGTTTTGTTATTAATAAGCTGCTTTTTAATTGCAATAACTTATTATTGCTGAACCCCATAGTAGGCCTCCTTTTGCCTGCCTGCCTTTCAGACGCTGTGCTCCTGATCATCAGCAGTGAATGTATAATCTTATCTAACCTCTTAGCTCTGGCAAAGTACATTGTTAGTATTTTAAATATTAAGGGAAAATTGATTTTTCCGTTTAAAGAACTGTATTTCTGTGTCGTGGTGATTAGGTGTGAATATTCCATTACCCTTTCCCAGATAAAGGGAGCCTCCTGGGAGTGCTTCAAGGGGAAGTATTGTATTGTAATGATTATTAGATGAGTTCCACCTCCTCAATACAGAAGCGAGCAGTCTGCAGTGATGCAGTTTATTTACTAAAGAGTTGTTTTTAAAAAAAACCAACAACTTTTACAATACCTTAGATGTTTCCTCTAAGATGGAAGAAATTAAAGAGCTAGGAAAGAAGTAGAAGAGCAAGAAGTTAATTTATCAACAGAAAGAGTCATATAATTTTTCCCCAAATCTATTCAAGAGTTTAGGAAACTCACTAAGTAGCTGCAGCAGAAATAGAAAACAAAAGAAAGAGAGAGGAGCATTAGAGTTGCAAAACAGCCACAGCAGGAGACGTTAACCAATGGTCCAGGGTTTATGGCATCAGCCCACAGATGAAAACCTAAATCCAATTCCATCTCCTGCTTGGAGAGGTTTCATCACCCCTGTCCCAGAGGAGTACCCATACAACTGTGATGTGGCATATTCCTAGGAGGAAGAGGGCGCATTCAATGCCTCCTGTTGATGCAGTTCCATCTGGCATTGTTAATTAAACTTTCACCTGACATAAGGTTTGGTTATTTATTGTCCTGACTGCTAAACTCGTTATTCTTCCCTGCCTTAGTGAAAATGAAACAGCGATTTAGTAAACCTCAGCTCAGACTTGTCTATAGCTCCATGGGTACTTCCTTATTCCCTGGAGTCTCAGCTTTACACCTACCTGCTGCTTGTTTCAGAGACTGCAGCCTCAAGGGACTGTAGTAGTGGTATTTTTTCCCTTAAATTCTCCTGACAGAGAGGTCCTATTTTGTGTTCAGTATTCCCCAAACTCACACGTAAGCTGGGGCACTCACACAGGAACTGATACCTATCTCCTCATATCTACACCCGGAAAGTACTAGCAAAGTGAAAAAGTAGCAACAGAAGCAACTATGCCCCATACACCAAACAGCAGAAGGATTAAAGGATATGGAGATGCATCTTTCCCACACACCAAAGTAAAAACAGGGGTGAAATCTCTGCCTCCTGCATCCAGGGTCAGTGTTTTGGCAGCTGGAGCGAGGAAACATCTCTTCTCCAGTTGGTCCATTTCTTATTTGTTTTTTCTTCCTGGTGCTACAAATTAGAAATACTTAATTTTTGTATTCAGCAATATTATTTTTCAGTTGGCATGAAGTGAACATGTTCCTGTTGTCTCATTTATTTTAGTTTTCATGAAATCGATTCCTTTCTCTCCCACATCACTAACATTTCTCTCTCTACTCTGGTAGCTGAATCTCAGGTCCCTTTGCATTCAGTCCTATGCACTCAGAAGCAATTCAGTCTTGAACTAGAAGCTACCCTTTGCTAAAATTCAGCCATAATTTACAGAAAAGCAATAATCTGTGCCTTGGATGCAGTATCAGGGCAGTGTGGAAACCTTGCCTGGGGTACATCACATCCAACAGAGAGCAAGAAGACTCAGTCTCCTGAGGACATTCAGCACGTCATTTCACCTTAGTCATGGTGGTCTAGCAAGATAAGGGAGATGCATTACCACCAGATCCTCCAGAAGAGGAAAGGCTTGTTTTGGGTTTGTTCCATAGCGATTTCTGTTTTTCCCACTGAGTGAACAGGATGGCACTAAAAAGCTGGTATTCCACAAATACGTCCCTGAGGAGATGCAGCTGCCAGTGGCAGTCGCACACGCAGACAGACACAGCTATATTCAGACAGCACAGCTTCTGAATTTACAAAGAGCCAGAGCTTCAGCTGACTGAAGTGATGCAAAGCACCACATGAAGGGCTCTGTACCTCTGAGAGCTTGTTCTAGAAAAGGATCCCAGCCCCTAACTAAATATCATGCTTTAGAGTGATAAACTACTCACATAGTTCAGATCTTTTTGTGCAGAATGTGGTTTAACAATGTTTGCTCTGCTGCTTCCTGCCTTCTTGGCAATATTGGTATTATCTCCTCCCAACCAGGCTGTGGGCACCACCCAGGCTGTATTGACCCCCTTTATGGAGCTCTAACAACTTCACTCTTAACAGCAGTATTGCTGTTGTTTGAGGTCCCATGATGATCGGAGAGGAGGGACAGAATCACTCATGTTAATGAGAGCTGTGAGCTTTGTGCCACTGAAGTCAAGGCATGCCCAAGCCATATTACCGAGTTAGAAGCAGACTCTAGCGTTAGAGACAGATGTCCTGACTTCATGTCCCTGAAGACTTAACCCTTCTGTGCAGCCTCAGGGAGTTTGGTCAGAATCCCTCACACCAGCTTGGTTTTGTCTTTTCCTATTTACCAAGACAAGTGTGAACTTTTGACTGAGTAAAATTCAACTCAAGTGAAAAAATTTTCCTTCTGTTGCAAGCAGGAGGAATTTTACCATTCATGTAAGTGCACCTTCACACTAAAATTCAGCTCTAATGTAGAGAGTCATAGAAATGTGGAGTCAGTTGGTTCAAGGACACTGCTTGGAGTACAAATTGAAACAGCTTCGAGAAAAGGAGAATTTTGATTGTCAATGAAACAGCTTGCTGCTATATCACATCAACAAGACAGAGAAATTTCAGCTAATCAATTATGAGAAAAGATATCTGGTTTGTTTAAGTTGTAATATATGCCACATGCCTTTAAAAAGTGAGTGGGTCAAATGAAAATCTGCAGAGGGAAAGGGAGTTCTTTTAGGACTAAACTGACCTTCTCAAGAAGGCTTCAAGACTGAAGGATAAGGCAGGCCCAGGAAGATGCAGACACTGAGAGCTTAGCAAGGACCTGGAAGGCTTCAGGTCAAGACTAGAAGACTGCTGAAGAGAAAAAGAAATTGTGCAGAATTTGTTGAAACCCAGAAAACTCTTAAGCTGACTGAAATCAAAAGAAGAAGGAAGGACACAGCATCTTGTTGAAAAAACTTCTTATTCTTGCTCTGCTTCCCCTAATTGCTTTGAGTTGTCCTAATTAAAAAGGTAATTATTCTAGTCTGTGTATAACCCAGCTGTCTGAGTTTAAAGGGCACCATGATCTTCATGGGAATATTATTAAATTATTGAGACATATTCTTCTGAAAGTTGTGCTTGACTTGTGGTCTCATCACAGCAGTGAACAAAACCCCACAACAATGTTTTCCAAATGGAATCAAAGTGCTACAGTCACAAGAAGGAATCAACCCCATTAATGCTGGCTTCAAGCAAGCCATTTTTTCTCTAAGCCTCTCTTACACGTAGCTGTGAGGTTTAACAAGAATAATTTTGAAGAACGCCAGATGCTCAGTGATAGGTATTTGTCACCTTTTCCATGAACTGCAGGAGAGAGTGGATGGTTGCTCCTCTTAACTGTAGTCTGAAATGGAAAGGCTTTCCCCCAAAGGCTTTCATTCACCTTTCCCTGTGAACTCAAGGACTTACATCCATGGTCCATCCATCATACCTTCGCTTTTCCTAAGCTTTCCTCTTCTGGGAAATGACAGCCAGCAATGCAGTGAGGAAGTGGTGGACAAGGCTGGCAAGCAGAGTGCAGGGTGATGTGGACTTTGTAATCAACAATACAGGATTAAAGGAGGTTCACTTCAAGTGTATGGAGATAAAGACCAATGGACCTCTTCCACCAAGGGTACCAGTGGAAGAAGATCAGGTTAAAGAACACTTAGGGAAACTGGACATTTATTAGTCCATGGGCTCTGAAGTCGCTGCGAGGCCACTCTCAAAACTCTTTGAATGGTCTGGATGATTGGAGGAAGTGCCTGAGAACTGGTGGAAAGCAAAGGTCACTTCTATCTACAAAAAGGGCAGGAAGGAGGACGCGGGGCACTACAAGCTGGTCAGTCAGCCTTACCTTGATCCCTGAGTAGGTGATGGAGCAACCAATCCTGTAAAACATTTCCAGGCACATGAAGGACTTCAGGAGTAGTCAGGCACATAAAAGCACATGAAATTGTCAGGAGTAGTCAGAATAGGGAAAGCCATGCTTGACCAACTTCATAAACTTCTACAATCAAATGACTGACTTGATAGTTGAGAGAGGAGCAGTGGACATTGTCTATGTAGACTTCAGCAAGGCTTTCAGCACTATCTCCCATAAGATACTCATAGAGAAGTTGATGAATTACGTGCTGGATGAGCAGATGGTGAAGTGGACTTTTCAAAGTGGACTTTATTGACTTTTCAAATCTACCTGGACACTTTCCTGGACAGCTTGCTGTAGCTGGTGTTTCTCTGAGCCTGCATGTTGGAGCAGTCTCCAGAGGTCCCTTCTGAGCTCAAGTGTTCTGTGACTCTGTGATACTGTGCTCAGCCCCTCCATGTACTAACGACAAGGACCTCAGTTGCAATGTATTTTGCTAATTACTCCAAACACTTCCCTTCTCCTGCCCTCCACCCCAAATAAAGGAGAGAGGGCTATAACCACTGTGTAACCAAAATTACTTCCTTAATGGAAGTAACTATGATACTAAACCGGGAAGTCTTGGTCTCTCTTTCCACTGCCAAGGGTACTATGGAGCTAGAGACCAATCTTTTCTGTCTGATGTTCCACCCTCCCCCTTCCCTTCTGCTTATGGGAAGAAGATGAATCTTTCCATCTGTGAATTACCCAACATAAATTATTCATGGAGCACTTTTATCAACCCTATTAGTTGCACACGAATCTAGGTAAATGTCAAGTCATCTTCCTTAATCCTTCATTCAGGCTCTTGGAAGTGATACTGCACTGAGTTGTAATGCATTTGACCTCCCAGAGTATTCCCTTTGCCAGAGAGACACATTTTGATGAGAAAGCCTAAGTGCTTCTCTGTGGCAGAGCCTGGACTCTGTCCTTTCTGAATAATTGGGTAGTAGGAAGTGGCCCTGATGTTTGCGTATTTTTTTTCTGGATCATATATTTCAAATGGAGAGAAAAAGGACCTATTGACTCATCTCATGTCCATTTGTGTAATGCCTTCCCCGGTGCAGGTGCCCTGCTCGCTAACAGGTTTTAAGAGTTGCATTGCTTTGCACTTGTCCTCTGACCTAGGAGATGACTCAAAGTCTTACATCTGGAAGATTTTTCCCATTAAAAACTTGTCCAGTGGAAGTAGTCATTCACTCTAACCCTCAAATGAGTCCCCTGACTTCAGCCCAGTGTAGTGGATTTGAAATACGCCACTTGCTGTTATGTAGAGCAACAGCTTTCCATCCACAAGGACCCAAGTTCCTTGGAAAGAGACTTCAGCTCAAACCTGCAGCGATTGGCAAGTGCATTTACAAGTGCCTATGTCCCAAGGGACTTTAAGGTTAAAAAAATAAAAGAGGACTTTGCTGCTGAAATAGGGACTTTAGTGGAGATTTCCTCCTATATATGCCAACCTTCATAGCCCGTAATTCCCTGATTCCATAGATTTTATACTTTGCAGTGTTTAGTCACTCATACTTTCTCTCCAGCCCAGTGGATCTTGAATTGCTTTGTGGATGTTGACACAGTTTCCAGAGGCGGGGTAGAATGACCTAGTGGTGAGGACACCAGCTGCATATGTGAGACATAAATTTGGGCTTGTTATTTTTAAACCATGCTTCCAAACAATCAGTTCTCATGACTGCATTTGGTGGACAACCCAATCCCAGTGGTCTGTGTCAGGTACAGCTTGAGAAGATGGAAAGTGATGATTCCCTACATGAGACTTAGAGATGGTTTCTGCACCAGCCAGGTTTGGACACAGAACGGGTGTCCCGTCTCTTAGCCTAGCCAAGACACATCTATCTGGGCCAAATGCAAAACCTGAACTTTTGAATGCCTAAGGAATTTTTAAAAACAATGCAAGCTTTTTAGAATTCAGGAATCTGAAGAACAGAGATTTTCATGACCATAGTTTAAGCTTTAGGTTTATTTTCCCTGCTTTCTATCTGCCTTATATTTCTTGTGCCTTGCAATGGAGTCTGATGTGGAAATACTCATATTTCTGCTGTGTTAACTAGAAGTAGCCAACTTTGAGAAGTCTACACCAGCTTTCCCTCTGCCCGGTCCTGAACTACATCTCTCCATGTTTCTGTACTGTCTATGGAGATGACACAACTCACCTGATGGCCTCTCTCACAGTGTTTCTTTGCTTGGTGTGGTCTGGTTACTGTTTCAGATCTGGCCCTGAATATCTTGCCCAAGGCTACACAGAGAGTCTGTGGTGGAGCAGAAACACAAATGCTGGCTGGTGCCCAAATCCTTAATCCATCCTTTCTGTGGGTACTGTAGTTGTCTTGCAGACTGGCACTATGCTAAATATAAAAGAATGAAAAGAGCCAGACAATATGCTTTCTACGTCCCGGCTTTCCTGATCTCTCTCTTTGCATCTCCTTTGTTGATCCCACATGTAAAACATAGAGTAAATAGCAACTGATGCCAGCTGGAGTATTGCCTCGGTACAGACATGAAAAAATGCTTCCCCTTGGTATCCTTCTTTTCCATAATCCTTTCCTAATCTGCTGGCAAGGAAAGAAAGACCATATTAGAGCTACAGCTGCCCCTCTCAGATGGATGTAGAGACACAAGTTTGCACATACGTTACTCTGTTTCTGCCAACTCCACAACAATAACAAATTTCACTATATAAAATAAAACTGGTGGAAGCACAGCCCTCAGGGAGGGGCATTATATGACAGCGTGAGAAACTTGTAGATATGCAATGGGCAGCAAAAGTATCTGAAATGGGCTTGATCCCTTTCTACCAAATAGGTTATGAAGTACACAAATAATTCAGGTATCATAAATCAAACCTGTTCATTTTACACACTTGTCAGCAGGTATTTAAAACTCAGCATCTCCTCCTTCCAGGCTGCAAGATCCTGAATTATTTTCTCTGTAAAGCAGTGTGGCTTTTTCAGCATAAAACAGAGCTTTTTTTCTTAATCCGTCTTCTCTGCACAGCAGAAAGCCTCTTTGACTAAACATTTAGTCAAAACCAACTAAGAGCAGTTGTGAAGTGCCCAGCCTGAGTGAGCAGGGGACGTAGTGAGACAACCCTTATTTACATCAATGCATTAAAGAAAATGAAGACATTAACGGGAAAAAATGTCCTACATTGAAGTTGGCTAGCTATGAAAACACCACCTCTCATTTAGCACAGCTCTAAGCCACAAGCTGCTAGAGATTGAAGAAGTCCTCTGAGGAAGCAGGACAGCACGCATGCATGCTCCTGTGCTGTTCTCTGGCATCCAGAGTTGATTCCTGCCTGAAACGGGATGCTGTGCTAGGAGGAACCATCTGACTCAACACGGTCATTCTCAGAGTGTCATATTAATGGCAAATTGTGCAGAAATAGCCAGCCAGAGAGCTGAAAAACCACTGCACTAAGTTTGAGCTTGAGCAGCTGTAGGAGAAAGCAGTGGAGTATCAGGACCACAGCCCTGTGACTCTGCTGCTTTCTGGTGTGAAGGGAGCTCCCATGTGACATTATGTTGCATGCACGGTGGAAAAAAAACCCACTTAAACATTATTAAATTAACCATCTCTCTTGGAGAGCATGAAAGGTCTGGCTGGTGAAAGTTAGAGCTACCTTCTCCTGGGAAAGAGGATTTGCCACATGAGCTGCATTTTCCTATGAGCTGTGTGAACTCATAGGAAGCTTTTTGCTTGAAAGAGTCCAGCACAGAGTCACAAAGATGCTGGAGGGAGTGGAGCATCTCCTGATGAGGAGCGGCTGAGGGAGCTGAGGCTCTTTAGCTTGGAGCAGAGGAGACTGAGGGGTGGCCTCATTCATGGGGATCCATTTGGAAAGGGCAGTGTCAGGAGGAAGGAGCCAGGCTCTGCTCTGGGTTGTCCAATGCCAGCACAAGGGGCAATGGTCCCAAGCTGGAGCACAGGAGGTTCAAGCTGAAGATGAGGCCAAAGTTTGTGAGTGTGAGGGTTCTGGAGCAGGGCCCAGGCTGCCCAGAGAGGTTGTGGAGTGTCCTTCTGTGGAGACACCCAAAGCCCTGGCCGTGTTCCTGTGTGACTGCTGTGGTGATCCTGCTGTGGCAGGGGTTGCACTGGGGGAGCTTTCCAGGTCACTTCCAACTCCTCATATTCTGTGATTTTGTGTGAACTCTGAGGACCCTCAGGTGACAACCGCTCACTGGAGCCTCTTTCCTTCTCCACTTAGAAGGGAGCTGAACATTTCTCCTGGCTTCCCACTTCTCTCCTGCACTTGCCTTCCTTTTGAGAGTTAAAAAATTCCCATTTTTTTCCCTTAAACAGTTTACAGCTGAAGCTGTCCTCATTCTTAAAATACATAGACCAAGAAGAAAGTATTACAAGCACTCTCTTGCCTTGGCTGGTCCACCAGTAACACCAACGCTACAGTGGCTTGCATTTTGATATCATGATTAAGTATTTCAATTTCACACTATACACAGTCCTATCTTATTATCCACACTTTATGGATGGAGAAATGAGCATGTTGATAACCAAGATGGTGAAGAATCATGCAGGGAGGGGAGAAGGCAAGAAACTGAATCTTTTTTACAAGAAAAAAACCCGACCAATCTCCAGCAATAAGCAGTTGAATGTGGCTGATAGGATATACAGACCACAGTCAAAATGATACGCATATGCAATTTTTTAGCTCTGTAAGTATCTAGATAAGCCTATCTGGTAGTAGCAGCAGCTGATCCAATGACATGTGCAAAGCTGAAATCCACCAAATATGAGATTACACTTTACATTTAGAAAGCACCTTTCCTTGAGGATAGCATACCATTTTGCAACTATTAAATATTAACTTGATATCATACCAGCTCACTGCATGTGTGATGTGTAAGGGGGTGAGTAACTCAATTTTTTATGAGATACCCAAAAGCAAGGACAGAGTAACCCACAACTGTGGATTATGCTGCCTGTACCTATCTGTTGTAAACATTAAAGACTATCAAAAGTATCTACATTCTCTTGACACAAGCATAAGCAGATGCCTGGGGTTGAATAATGTGAAAAACCTCAATTAGAAAGCTGCAGAGAAATAGGGCAGTAAAGGCACTGGGAAAAGACTTGAAAGTGTCTCCCACCTCTGGGAGGTGTCCCCATGCTGTTCTGGGCAGATTGCTCAGTCTCTCCATGCCTGTTTCCCATCCCTGAAACAGGAATATCAGTATTTATTTTCTTTGCCTGGCTTACCTACAGTCTCCCAGGATGGGAAGCGGTTATTATTTTGAGTTTGCAAAAACACGCAGCGTGGAAGAGCCCTAGGCTCCAAATGCTACACTAGCGTGAGCAATAACAAAAGTCAAGCAGCTCTTTGCCTCTCATTGCACTGAGGGAAAAATGTCTGTTTTGCTACCTCTGATGGGGGGAAAAAAATCTCACTTCTTTCCCAGAAGACTTTGTCAGTAATCAGAAAGGAAAGCTTTTCTTCTGTACATGATGGAAAGGCACAATTATGTCCAGTCAAAGTCAAACCATTGATAGCCGATACATGAATCTGTGTCTCAGGGGTGATGGGCTCCAGGAGCTCACACACAGTTGAGCCCATTGAGTGGCCAAGCCATTGCCTCACAGCAGCAATAGCAGGACAAGGAAACGCTTGTTGCAGGCTGGTGCTTCAGAGAGATAACGAATGCTCGCTGCCTCCAGACTGGGAGGGTTGCAACCTGCTCCACAGAGAAGAAAAAGACCATCTTTTAACCTGTCAGCAGTAAGGAGACAGATGGTCTTTTATGCGCTAATCTTTCTCTACACCCCTAGAAAATCAAGGGATTTTGTCAGTGAGAAACTACATGGCCAAACTCACTTAAAAGAATGTATTGCAAAACGATTTGGGTCATTATGGATTAGGCAAGCTTCCCACCACTCTGGGAAACTAAACAACTCCTTTAAAGAGCTGCGTCAGATCAAATCCTCTTTGATACACTCACACCCTGTTGGCGTCTCACAAGGTACCATACTCAGAAGGTGCTTGAGTCTCCTCTCCCTCACACCAGTGACAATCAGGGTAATGCTGTTGTTGGGAAGATACAGGGACATCGGGCTTAGAGTGTCTGATTAGACTGTTTTTTGGGTGCAAGTGATGGTATTGAGCAAATTTTACTCAAGGGGATACGTGTTATTATACAATGACTAACAGCAGCCTCCAATTTTCCCCTTTTTCTTCCCTCTCATCTTCCTCGATGTGATGTAAAATAAATCAAGTCTCTACAGGTGAAAAGCTAAAGCACAAGTGTGCATTAGTGATTTTATCTCATTTGCTTCTCCTAAGTGCTCCTTACTGTAAGAGTTTCATGCGTTATATTTGAAATCCCATCGTTGTCAGCCTCGTGCATAACAGGAAAGGAAATCATTAGACTTGAGCAACTGATTTCATGATTCCTGACTTATTAAATGAATTTTCCTGTACTTCATGGCTACCTTTTCTGAAATTTGATGCCATAGACTGACCAGGGATTTTAAAATGTAATCCATATTGTGTATTTATGATTGGCTGTAGAAGTTGCATGGACTCAATGCACCACCTAGATGACCATGACCAGCCAAACAGTCAGTCTCTAGCATGCACTGGCACAGGTCACTTTGGAGTTCACCTTATACATCACTTTTGATCTGTACACTTTTTCATAACTTCACAGGATCTAAAGCCAGAGAGAGTTGTGGGGTCATCTAATTTAAGTTTCCCAAATTTCACCTGGCTTCTCCTGAGTGAGTTCAGTAACTTCTGTTTGATGAAAATGGATGTGGCTCCTGGATCGGTAACAGAGGATGAAAGAAGTCATTCTGTGAGCAGAGGAGCTAATGAAACCAGCTTTGCTATAGGTTTGTGCCTTCACAGCAGTGACTCTAGCCCTCCCTCTGAGACTCTCTATGTCTTGCTGGGTGAGAAACAATGTGTGTTATGCCTGTTTCAGAGCTATGCGTGCCAGCCAGTGGGCCAGTACCTGCAAGGCTGGCCAGCTGCCACCGAATAAATTGGCTCATGTGAGTTCTTCCCATCTTTTCAATTTAGAGAGTGCTAATTCCCTTCTCTTTCCTCTGCCCAATGACAGATTTTACCACCCTTGTGGATATTGAATTCTCTCCGAATCTCCTACCTCCTTCCCTTCAATTCTGATTGGGATTGACTAACGAGTTTCAAAAATCACAAGGGGATGGAGGGAGGAGCAGAGGGAGAGGTGGTTTTTGTATACGTAAGATCACATAGCTATGGCTTCCTACGAAGTCAATAATGAATGCAAACATGACTGAAGAAGAAATGAATTAAGCTAATAGAAGAATGTTTATCTTTATTCTTCAAGCTCTGGGGGGAAAAATATAGAAATGAAAAAAAGAGTCCATCTCTACCACATTAGCTTGTATTCTCAAGCAATGGGACATTAGTCTTGACCCTCAGCCAGAGTCAGTGTGTGACTTATAGATTTATATATATATATATACACACACACACATATATGTGTATGTATAAAGTACAATAAAATAAAGAGAGAATCCTGGTTAAACAATAGATCAAAAAGCCACTAGATAGATTTTTAATTATTTATCTTTCTTTCTAGGTAAGTATCTGGGAATTGTGATTGCCCTAGTTTTAAGCTGCCAATGCAGTCATGTAGCTTTATGTATTTTTGAGAGCTCTACACTGGATGCACTGGCTATGGCAAAGCTCCAGTGCTTCTCATGAGCCCTCCTTTAAGAGCTCGACATTTGCTGTGAATTCCTTCCCCTCTTGCCCTCCTCAGTGAAACGCCAGCCTTTCTTCCCATGTTCTGGTTTCACGAGCCCTGTGGTAGTATTGCCAGAAGCAGTAACGCTTCACTTAGCTGGAGGAAAGACCACGCAACTCTGTTTACTAAGGAAATCACAGGCAGAAAGTAATCTGAAGAGGCGTAGTGATTTTGCTGGCTAACCAAAGCCTAAATTGTAGCGAGCCTTGCAGAACTGGTAAAGAGGAGGTTGGAAGGAGAAGAGATAGCGAGTCCATATGAGAGTGTGGAAAACCAGCTCCAACATCTCTGTAAAAGGTTCTCTCTGGTAAGGGACTTTAGTTTTACAAAGTTGGTGTTGTCTGGCAGTATTGCCAAATGCCTGTACATGAAACAGGGTGAAACTTTGGGGCAGTCTTTTATCTGCAATTGCGACACTGAACTTGTGCCTATTGGGGTGCTGCTCTGTGACCCAGCACATTTTTTAGCGTGGCACTGCCAAGATGCCAGTTGGTTTAAGAGAAAGAAACTAGGAATTTTGTCAGCTGTATTTATGGTATCTCCTGTTCTGGGATGCTTCCAGAAGAGTTAAAGTCTCATAAGTGGTGACAATAACAAAGACACAGAAACAAGGGTTTGAGCAGCCTGGGCTGGTGGGAGGTGACCCTGCTAATGGCAGGGGTTGGACTGGATGAGCTTTAAGATCCCTTCCAACCCAAACTATTCTGTGATTTTATAACATCAGTTTCTCCCAGGAACAACGACTTCCAGAGGCAAAGAGCTTTTCCTCTGCATTCAGTTTCTGCATTGATATAACTCCGTTGCTTGTGTCTGCATTGCATAAGCATAAGCTCATATTATATAGATGTGCTGCAGTAGTGAGAAAGTGGTTTCACCTGGGTACCCTTGAGTGATTTCCCTCTGATACCCAAAAATAACGAGGGCTTGTACTGAAACAAACACACAGGTGTAGCTGCATTTTTCTTTCAAAGCCAAATTTTCAGTGGCCCATAATTTGGATTTCTGAAGAACTACGGGCAACTAGAAGTCAAACATGCAAAGCTGAACTGTATTTGTAGCAGTCGAAGCAGTGACAAACCCAAGATTATTTCAGTTAAAAGCCAGGAAATTCCTTCAGTGTATGATGGTCTGTGACCGCAGCAGCACATCGCTGCATAGATCAATTCCCAGGTACTTACCGGGGAGAAACGGTGCATATTTTATTAATACCTGTTTAAAGCAAGCTGATTGTGCAATATATGACTTAAATAATATGCCACCGGTCCAAATTATTGATTTCTTTTTTAAATGAGTGAGAATATACACCTGAGTTCTCATTTGAGAGCTGGTTTCGCAAAAAAATCCCTGCTTTCTGCTTTCAATGATGAGGGACTTTTCAAGTAGCCGTGCTGCAAAATCAGAACAGCAGCAAATGCCGCATTGCACGATGTGCATCGAGAGGAAAATCCCAAAGACAAAAACTTGCTTTATGACTTATTCATAAAGTGGAGAAACTATGAAATCACATGGTTTTTAACTTTAAAATGCTGGCAAGTTTTAAACAATATGCCTTGACTGTTACGTTTTATTGTATCTGAAATGTTATTGCTTACAACTGAAGCTACTGTGGGAAAATTTCCCCTGACTTCAAGAGAGGTAAACCAGTGCAGAACATTACCCAAAATCTCTCTGCCCAACTACCTGTCACCCAGACTATTCATTTATATATGTTTTTTCCTGCCTTAATAGAGCTGAGGTTTCTCTTTTACCATCAAATTGTCCTGGAAACTTTAATCATTGCACGTATTACAATAACCCTTTCAAATTAATGCTATAATTCAGTGCATGCAGGTTTTCAGAAAACATTATCACCCCTACTGAAATGAAAACTGCACAGCCTTAAGTGTAATGTTGCTATCATTTTGCTGTAATTAACTGCTGAAGATCTGACTTAAATTTACAGAGACATAGGTCAAGTTAATTGTCTTGTTGCTTAGCAGAGAAGGAGAACTCAGTAGGTTTACTGGAGCAGCCTATGGTTAGTAAAGACTTTGAAATACTGGTTTCCTGAGACCAATACAGCTTCAAAAATATGATTTCCCACAGCCTGCAGAGCTCCAGGAACAATGAGTTGTTTCCAAAATCTCTGCAGATGAACAATGAAGTCGCTGCAATGATGTCCAAAGGCTTATAAAAGAACAACACAAAAAAAACTCAGTAGGCTGAAGATTTACAGTCTGGACATCCTTTGTTTGCTCAGAACAAGGTGCATAAACACCAGATAAGCTTTTCTTTGAAAAAAAATTCCACATGTTTTAAAATATACACTTATTTTACAAAGGGAACGAAAAGACAATCCCTAAATAGAGTATTATGAGTCAAGACACCCAGCTAGTTTTAAGGATTTGGCTCCTAAGTCTTGCTGATATGAATATTTTACTGCTCATACTAGTCTATCTGTATCTCTCTAAGGGAGTAGTTTTGGGGTTTTTTTGCTTGATTTGTGTTTTTTTAGGCTAAACAAAACCTTTTCCACTCAGGCAGGAACAAGGATGTCAGTGTCACTGTCCTGGTCTGAATTCACAGCGATAACTTGAAGGGTTTAATTATCTTTTGTCAGTACATCCATGGGAATTTGAAGCTTAAGTTTACACGTCAGTGGAATTTGGGTTGCTTGAAGACAGATTTCTAAAGGTAGGAACCTGTTTACATCTGTGGGGAAGTGTCTGAGCTTAAAAATCAAGTTTACCAGTCAGTGTGAGTAAGGATGGCGATCTCAACCTGCAATTTGTTAATCATGCAAGTAAAGGAAAAAGATTAGGGACTTGTTAATTAATACGCTAGTTTTGCACTGATCATCTTTGCTTATGCTAAGAGCAGGTAAATTTAACTTCATACATATAAACAAAAAGAGGACAAAGCTGTAAAACTCATAACCATAAGAATGAAGCTATTTCTCCAACATATTGTAAAATAAAAAGAAAGGAGGATGTTGCTGCTGTTTCAGCCTTGAATGCTGGAGAGATACCTGAGGAGCCAGTGATAGACAAAAGTCTGGAAACAGATGGGTCTGGTGCCTTTCTCATTCCAGCCCAGGTGTCCTGACAGCGGAGCTACAAGTTGGATATTGACCCATTCCTATCTTCTTCATGGAAAGAAATATTTAAATTACATGTAAGCTAAAGCTCAATGAAAAAAACGAGGCAAGAAATGAGAAGAACAGTGTTAGCTGGATCTGTTTTCTGAAGAAAAATTATCTACCTATCACAGACCTCTGCCTTAGGATGAGAAACAAATCCTCCAGAGGTGCTCATTTCTCTCCATCAGCTATTGAGAGTCCAGATAACCACCGTGCAAAGTGCCAGCTTTTTGGAGAACCACAACTGCTCGAGAATAAATCTGCTCCCCTGAGTGTCCCTGGGCTACGCTTTAATCTTCACTGTCCTTTGTAGCCCTTAGCACAGCCATACAGCCTGAATAATCCCGTTACTTGGGGAAGTTCCCATCTATTCAGGAGGACCATTTTCTATGATTTCTTCCTCCTGTTTCTAGTTTTCATAATGTTTTCTGAATACACACTGGTGATGTGGTTTTATATTCCTTTGCCCTACCAGAAACTGGCTGCAACCAGATTTGTCTCACTGTAATATAACCAAATAAATTAGCATCCAAAAGAACTTTCTATCAAAGCCCGTAAGCCTAAAGGCACAGGAAAATTGGTATTACTGCAGAAGACAATTATTTGGTTTAAGATGGATAAAGTTTCTGCGGGGAGTTGATACTAGCTTAAAATTTGCAGGGGCGATACAGCTATAAATCAGGAGGAAAGTAAAAAGCCTCAGATGGTCCAATTTGCTGACAATTTTTCCTCCGCGTTTATTTAAAAAATATATATCTAATAGCAAACAAGGTTTATTACTGTTGGATTTGTTTGCACTGCGATAGCGTCTAAAATGCTGCTGGAAGCTCTCCAAACTCAGCCTGAGCTCCAGTACCACTCTGAAAAGTGCACGTTACATCACCTCCATGCATCTCAGAAGAGTGTTGTCTGAGAAAGAAATCTCATTAAAGGACCAGATATTGCTGTCCTGACTTTGAGCAAATACTGGAATCTGGGTCCTAGTCCAGGTTTTGGAAAAGCAATTAATTATTGCAGGTGCTCCAGGTATTAGGTGCTCAGCTAAAGACACCTTGAAGAAGGCTGAATTTCGGAATATGCTATGCTCTGAATATAATTAGTGGCTTTCAAAACATCTTGGCTTTCCTGGTGCTCTCTGACAAGGGCTGAATTTTAAATTCTCACAGATGGATTTATTTTATCAGCCATTCAGGTTTTATTTATTCGTTGAACTGCTATGGTTTGGGGTGTGTTTTATGACTGGAAAGTCATTCCTAAAAGGCTATAATATAGGTTTTGTTTTAAGCATTTATTCTACTGAATAGTAACATTTGCAACATCCAAACATGGATCATTTTGGTTCAAATGAAAGCTGAAATGCAAATGTCACTCTGATCCCTTGATAGGCGCTTGAGTGTGTTTCCTTTTCCTTTAAACCATCCATTTTCCAGTCAAAGAAAACCATCTCTGACAGATCTGTGATCTGCTCCAGCAGGGTAGATCTGCCTAATGCCCATGTTGGCATCTGAATTGTATTTGTCCTATAGAATTAACCACTCAATCATCAAATAATGCACTGCTACCCAACGTATTTGTTTGACTGCCGATATTTTTCACACATATCCCTTTTATTTCAGATAAGCCTAATTACACTCTTCTGTACCCTTTCAAGATACACAGTATGGTTTTATTCTCTTAAGCACAGTGCTCTGAAAAATGTCTGACCCAAGATTTATCAAAATCTCACCATAATTTCGAAAGACTCATAGCTGCCTACATTTTGTCCTGATATTAAGCCTACCTTCTTGTATCATTCGTCATAATTTCCTGACAGCAAGGAAGAGGAATCCACCTGGGAGTTTGTATAAAATGAATCTGGATTTTTAAGTCTAAAATTAACTTCTCAGATTGATTTCTATGTCATTCACACCCTCCAAATAGAATTCACATAAAGATGTAATATCTCTACATAAAATTGTCAATTTATAGAACTATTATGTGTATGACAAAACCAATGGGAAAATGACGAGCCAGGCTTTTTCTCAAGCTCTTTCTAAATGTCTTTTTCTGCAGAACGTTACCCCCTTGGTTGCAGTGTGGGTCCTGGTTGCCATTTGTGTGTCTGTCTCTACAAAGTGTCAGGCAGCAACAATTCAGGCCTTAAAGAAAATTGTATTTTCTCCCTTAGTTTGCTCTGATTTAATTTTTTTATCAGCAGTATGTTGCACATGGAGAAGTTGTCCCAAAATGTCAAAGCTGGAAGCAGTGAAAGACCAAAGCTCTGGCTGAAGAGATGTGGGACTTTTTGGGGACTCAGGATGGGAGTGTGATGGTATGGTGATGGTACCATGGGATGGTGGTACCTGTCTGGATTTCTTTTGTTGGTGCTCCTGATCCCTCAGGGATCTGTGCTTTTTTTCTGCTTTAGTTCTAATTCTCTCCACATAACCATCAGATGTTTCCTGAAAGATCTCAGGCAATCTGGGGCAGTAAGGTCAATTTACAGACCTTTAATAAACTTTTTTTCCAAAAAGGTTTGAAGTTCATCTGGGATGGTTACCACCTTGGATCTTAGGCTGGGAACATGTCAGAAAAGACAATTTCTACTAAACGGAAGTTCTGGCTCATTTCCAGGTGAAGGTTTTTGTGAGCGTGTGAAGTCTGTCCATACTGTGACCAGAGGTAAAAATCCATCTTGATTGGTTGCAGGCATCTCCCTTGGGTAGCAGCGTAGTCATGGCAACATGTCTCTGCTGCCCACCGAGCATCTATCCATCTTCTCCTTTCAGTTCCCTCGGAGTGGGATCAGTTAAAAGGTAAAAAGCACCTTCATCTGTATTCTTTATTTAGATTCTTTGAGTTTGCAGCAAGTACTTTTTGCTGTATTTTTTCTGTATTTATGTACAGAGTGCATACAGGACCGCTTCCATATAACTTTTAGCTCATAGTTGGAATGATTCTGCTAGTCATTGCAGGCTAAGAGTATCCTTCCTCCTCTCACCAAAAAGATGATTGTCACCTTCTGGTAGCTACTTGTGACACTTTAGCCCCCAGTACACAAGTTGGTAATGAGAAAATGGACCTCAGTCCTGCCTTGAAAGCCACTCAATCCTGTTAGGTTATCTCAGTATTGACAACTACCCACATTCAAGGAGTTGTGATATATGCCTCAAAAATCAGCACTGGACTCTGCAATGTGAATACATCTCTGTCCTCAAAACTAGCAAAGGAAGAGTACCTCTTCTTCTATAGCTACCTTGGTGTTATTCAGGTGGTGGGATGGTCTCCACCAATTATAGAGGGATCTTGCCTTGGGGATCCTTATGAAGTATGAGAGGCTGAATCTGGGTCTCTCTATCAGCCTGATTACAGTTTAGGATCTCACTGCTACCCTGCAGTGTTGCAGCCCTAGAAATGTGGAAAAGGTCACTCCTCACCTCAGTCCTCCTCTACTTTTTTGTTTCATCTGTTCTTCCTACTCTGTACTCTGGCTTTTCTTGCTTTTTATCTAGATTTCCTTTTATTTCCTTTTTACTGTGAGACTCGGCCCCTCCGTTGGCTGCAGCCAGGGCAAAATCCTTATGATAGCAGAGTCAAAGAGATTCGACACTCTGCAACATAAAGGGCAATGTCTGAGAAGGGCAGAGTGATGCAGCACAGATTTGGGATGTCAGATAACATTATCAGAGGGTAAAGTTTAACATAATTCTTAGCACGTGTTTTATCTTTCAAAGCAAGTTTTGCCCTACACCTCATTCTGTGCTTCAGATGGTGACCAACCAGCTGCATTTCTGCTTTCAGTGTTTTTAGTTGATAAAACCTTTCTACTTTCTCTTTCCATTCCTCTCTAACCCTCACTTTTATCACCATCTTCTAGTCTCAAAAACCAGACAGAAAACTGTTGCTTAACACTTGAGAACTATTGGCCTCTTTCCTTTTCATGTGTAGACAGTTACACGTTAACTCCTGCATTCATTAAGATTAAGATTTTAAAATATGCAGACCTAATTGCACCTTCTTTCACTGTTACGTGTCCAAGTCAGTCCATTTTAGAAATGATGAGCCCCTGTGAGTTTAGATCAAATCAGTTATCTTTGTCATTAAAACCTATTGTTTTGGGTGTTTTTTAATTTTGCATCAGCAATTATGACCTGAGGCCGAACTTTTCAACAGTGATGTACAAAGCTAGGCGTCCATTCCAATATTTATCACACAGTTAAAATGATCTACTTTTTATTCTAGTGCTGTTTCTGGGATCTCCATATGCTCATTACAACCAAAATTCATGCAATGCTTGGGTAAATGGACTAAGCTACCTCATTCCCGTTGCCTGAATCCATACCTAAGCATTCATTTTAAATGATTTCTCTTTACTTTTTAAAGACCTTTCTAGTGCATAGCGAATAACTTGATGAAAATGGAGACTTTTTTTCAATGACAATCATAAAATATACCCAGTTTATATCTTTTTCAGTATAATTGCCAGTGCTTTCTTCCTTCACTGCAGCTGTGCTTCCGAATGCATTTCATGGATTGCTGAAGTGCTTTCCCAAAATGTCCTCTAAGGGTGTCCAATCTTACTTAAGCAAAGAATTAAATCTTTCCACTGAATCATGGTTATATTTGATGAGAAAGTGTATATTTGCCAAGATGTCCTGTTTTCTTAGCATTTTGGAGCTTTTGGGTCATCCAATTCAAAGTAGCTTATCCCAATCCACCTGCCTTTGACATCTTGACAACAGCTAAAGCGTAGAAGGACACTACAGTGATGTTCACATCTGCTTACACATCCTTGGTAATGGTCTTGAGTATAGTCCTTATTGCAAAGAATTAACTCCTGAGACACTTTATAAAAAAATAAATGAGCCCGCATCCCCTCTCTGCTGTCATGATTTTCAACGCAGGTACAGCACAGCACAATTACTTGCCCTACTGTGGCGTTTTTTTGCTTCAGCACACAGAAAACATTACCGGCTGTGGCTTCCGGTTTTAATCTTGTTAAGTTTTCCTTGCCATGAATTGCAAATAGATAAAAGGCACCTCCACTTTTCTGATTTCTTTATGCACCTAGGGACTTGCACGACACAGTATCTGTACATTTGCTGTTAGCTGTGGATAAAGCATCATTAGCAAAGCTCATACTAGTAGATACAAGCCACAGTAAATATGTTTGGATTTTTTATTTGAGGGAAGATGGGGTCTCGTTGAAGCCATGCAGACCTCCAGCACATTTGCTTGACCTGACCAGCCCAGTAAATTGAAAGCCCAGACTCCAATCATGGGATATAAACACTTTCATACCAAAGCCTTTATGTGAGATGTTTTATTCTGAGGGTACTTATCATTGTGTCTTCAGTAAACGCTGTTTCTCCCCTGGGACAACTGACTTATACCAGCTAGCAAAGCTCCTCAAGAAACCATTCATCTACCCAGTGAGCTCTGCCTGTGACCTTCTTATCTCATGTGTTTTCATGCATCTTTCTGCCACAGCCAGCAGTTGAGGGTGATAGATCATCCCATTATGCCAGCTAGCCACTAGCAGGTTTGGTTTATATCCAAAGGAGGCATATGGCAAATACCCAGGATACTTGCAATGTAACCTGGGTGCAAAGGGCTCATACTGAGGGCGGGAGAGTCAGGCCAGCATTATTGTTTAAAATGACCAGTAAATATTAGGTCAGCTTGTTGATCAGCAGTATTGTGTCACTGATTTCAGTGATCTGTTGTCTTTAGATCCCAGCTGGATTTTCAATGCTCACTGCTGACAGCATATTAACTTCATTATGCTTTTTGAGTTAACCATAAAAGGTCAGCAACAAGAATTTTTGGGTTTTAATACAATATTCTTTGCATTGTTACATTCACATTTATTTTATTATCAGCTTTAAATAAAGGTTGCTTTAATGCATAGCAGTGGAAAGGAGGTTGGCAGACCTAACAGAAGACCACAGTAAACAGAAAATGGGTATGCATTGGTTGGACTGAGGGTCTTGATGTGATTTGTGCAGATTTGAGTCAAGTTTGATTTTGAGTATACAGTAAAATCGCATTAAGAATCTTTCATCTACTTTTCTAACAAGCTAAGCTGTAAAAATATTTCCTTCTTCACTTGAGAGCCTGGAAAGGACCTGACTGCTTCTGAAATTAAGTACTCAAGGGCTTTCTTACAGCCATCAAAGACAGTGGTTAAGACTCTCATGCATTTCAGTGACACCTGAAATCAGTTTCTTTCTGTGGTGAACTTGCATGCTTTATATGCATTTTAACCATGGCAAGGGGACCTGTGGAAATAATACAGCTCTACTGACACTTTAGGCACTACTCCAGGTAAATGTAGAAGATTCAGAAGTGAAATTCAACTCACAGCTCACATTTTCATATAGCAATAGCTTTTTTATTTTTTTGACCACCAATGCAGAAAAAAATAAGGTAATATTCTTGCTCTTGGTAAAAATATTCACGAGTCTCTCAGCTCACATTATATACGCTAGAAATTGCAACAGCCAGTGTGATTTAAGAATGCCCTGGAGCAACACATTATTTAGAAACGATGCCCCTGGTAACAGGGATGTACGTCCACGCAGCAACTTGACAAGTTTTTATCTCCACCACA
>NW_010166352.1:0-17072 GCF_000695765.1 Mesitornis unicolor
ACAGCCAGCCACAAAAAGACAGAATTTCACTCTTAGTCTTTCCACTTTCCTCATTCTTTCCTCATTATTTCCTACCACCTATTGGTAATAGTATTTAAGCTTTTCCAAGTTCTGTGTTGTTTTCTGTGACAAAGAAAGAGTGAGCTTTACCAACAATGTTCTCTTTAATTCATCGTTCCTTTGGGTTCTTTCTGCAGTCCTCCCTTGCATTCCTGAAGTTTTTTGAAGTCTAAAGATCTCATGTGAATTTCTCAGTTGGTCAGCCATATAGTTTTGTCAAAGAAGTCTTTATCCATACATTACTTTTCTCTCTGTCTAGAATCTCTAAAATACAGGATGTTTTCTCATGGACAACAAGAGAAAACCCCACACTTCTCTAAAAGTACTTTATGCAGATAGTTTACTCACCTCCTATTGAAAAGGCCTCGAAGAAAAGATTTTTGATTGTGCCTCCGACAGTCTAGACAGGACAGGTGAGATAGTAAAATTAGACAAATAAGTTTAAAGCAGTTTTATCTAGACACAAATTAATCCTTTGTCTGCAGCAGTTATCATTGTGAATATCTGAAATCCAGAGCCATTTGGAAGGTTCTGTATGCAGTTCCTTCGCTTTCAAAAACAAAGACCAAAATCAACTCAAATATTTTGGAAGCATTCTGCCTTGACTGCCAAGTGACTGTTGATTATGTAGGTGGGAAATTCTTTGGAGAGAATAAATTATTTTTCTACTCTTGGAACGTATCTGATAATCTGTCAGATGGAGCCTCCTATCCACGGATGTCTAGCTCCATTTTCAGCCATGTCTAGGCTCCTTTTCAGCAATTCCCAAATGTACTAGAAATGGATATATTTAACCCCTAAAGACAGACATATTGGAGACAAAAAAAAGGTTTTAATTTGCTAAAACAGTGGGTGTTGATCTGCGAAATGTAAAAGTACTTGAAATAAACTCAACGGCTGCCATTTTGCAGGGAATAATTTCTGAACTGAAAATGAGTTTGCAGAAACTTAAGGGAAGTTAAAATGTGTCTGTTGGGCAACAGGGAATCTTTGCCCAAGAGGTTTGTCCATAATGTCCCTTCAGTTTTCAAAACCCTCAAATGGAAGGGTAAAAGGTAGCAGCTTTCCACAAGCCTACCAATCCCGTCAGCTGAAAAGAGACTGCAAAAACCTAACGTGCGTTTCCTTTGGTGTAACTGTTATGTATCCTCCAGCCTTGGAATCTGGTTCAGTTCACCAAGCAGCCTTTTAATCTCCCTGTCCCTAAAAGGTTTCCTACTAAAAACAGGTTGCTTCTGGTTGTGCATAGTGCATTGGACTGCTAAGAAAAGGAGGACTTCTCATGCTAACTGGATATAGGCTGTTAGAAATATGGTGAAGGGAAAATAACATAGACTCTACAAATGTTTTCTGTGGACCTCAATTAAAAACCTATTTTATTCTTTTTTGAGTAGTCTGGTAGGTGTTTTAGATGGTTTCAGATCTTTGTTAAGAAGAATATATTAGTTCCTGTTATTAAATCTGCAGTCCTCAAATCGCCACTGGTGGTTTTTTTGTTTTGTTTTGTTTTGGTTTAGTTTTTTTTGTTTTGTTTTGTTTTGTTTTGTTTTTCTCAAAAGCAACCTGTCAACCTTCTGTGGAATTTTCATTGGGTCATTTTAAGATTTCTTTCTCAAAATTACAATTACAGAAGATCTTCAACCAGAATAGGAAAGGTCTTGCAGGAGAAAACATCTCCTACTTTTGTTCAGTTCCCAAAAGAGGCAGAAACACCTTGTTAAATGTATGGTCTTACCTTGCTCTCTAGCCCTCTTCTGCCTCTGTCATAGAGGAAGGTCCATGAGAAAGAAACCCAGCCTCTGTAACCTAAGTGAGTAGTTGACTGAAATACCCAAAGACCATTGGTAGACCCTCTGAACACAGAGAAACTGTGAGGAATTGGTGCCACAGCCTTGTCTGCCTTCTGAGTGAGGAGAGGCTTCTGCCAAAGACATAAGAAAAGCAGCCAACTGTCACTCCTTTCACGCCTTCCTGAAGTGTTACATACTTCTTCTTGTGGCATCTGTTGTTACTGCATTTGCTTGTCTGCTCCTCAGAGATGTGGTCCATCAACAGGAACCCAGAGGCGCAGACAAACAGAGGTCTGACCTCTTCCCTACTGGCACCCTTTTTCTGTCAGTGAGTCTGCCTTCTCTTCATTCTCTGCTGCCTTTTCCTGATGAAATGCCCTGATTCTGTGTGGTTCTACTCTATTCTTCCCTCTAAGCAGTCTTAATCTCTTGGTGAATATTGCAAAGAAAGTACAAGGGAGGGAAAAACACAGTATTATTTTTCTTAATTACTCCAGTGGTTTCAGATGGTCATCTTCAGGCCATCTTGTGTCCTGAAACACGAAGACTCCTCTTTATAAGGCAGGCAAGTAGTTAAAAGATGGTTACAACTATACAAACAGTATGGAGGACCAAAAGTAAGGGAGCAGTCTTTCCATGCAGTTGTCTCCCAGCCTACAGGAGGGTGATATCCACCCTAGTGAACCCCCACAGTCTCCAGGGATAAAACAGAAAAATGCATTGGTTAGATGGAACAGTATTTGCACATTAGGACTGAGGGAGCTAGATTTTATATGTGTTTGATACATCACAGAGGTATTTCACAAAAGGGGAGGACTGTGTGAGGTATGTAGAGTACTCCATGTAGTATATTGATAGTATCATTTCACTTGCTTCCTTTGTGACAGAAACCATCAGCTGTAGTGGATTAGCTACTGTCTGAGCGGAAGTTTTTCTGTCAAAGATGATCATATGAGGAATGAACTGTAGTTTTATATTGGGAAAGAGGTCAGGAAATTAATGCATCAGAGGATCTGACGAGAAAGAACCAAGAAGCAGCCTTGCTTTTGTGGCCTGTCGGAAGCAGCTTTCTTCATGTGGTCAGAGAGAATGTAAAAGACAGTAAAACACGCAGTGAAGAGTTGTGCTTAATCTGACTAAATATTATACACACAGTCTTTATCAGTCTTTTCTGCTCCTGCTGTTGCAGGCATTTTTTTTTTTTTCAGACATTTTTTTGCAGACATTTGCAGACATTCCATACAATTCCCTGTCTCTTACTTTTGCTCCTATTCAGGGGTTGCAGATATTTAAATAACCTGACATCTTCAGTATCATAAATAGAGGATTAAGAGTTACATTGGTATGATCTGGTGACAGTTACCATTACATCCCATTTCTTTTTTTTTTTTTTTGTGGTCACTTACAATTCACAGTATAGTGGTGATTGAGTTCACAAACACTGTAATCAGGAAGATGAGAAATTAAAGTGCAGGTGAGGAGTAGAAATCAGATTAAGGCTCTTGAGACTTTTGGTCTGTGTACGGTGCCCTCTCTGGCACAAGTCAGCCTAATGGAATGAAGGGAAGAATTTTCCTCATTAATTCATGTGACAATGAAGTGAAACAAACCACACAGCTTGTACTACAAAGTTTTTATTGCTTCATAAATTTTATTGCAATAGAAATTAACCAGTTTCCTCTTTTTAAACAGTTTGTGTTTATTGACACAGGGAAAGCTCATCTGTGTTCAAAAATAGCTCTGTTTTCTGTTAGATAAGGCTGCACTTCAGAGATATCTTATACTATCATGTATTAACTTGACACACCATGCTTAAGAATCTATGGTTTGGTATTTCTTAATTTAACAATGTTTTTTCTACCTGATTGGTTTTGTGATAAGCAGTCAACTATCAAGAAAAAGAGGTATCAAATTATAAGAAAACCACTGTGAGATGCAGCAGACATGCCAAAGTCAAGAAATGTTTTTATGCATTTCCAAAAACTTTTCAGCACTGCATCCACATTAGGGCTGTTGCCATGTTTACTGAAGCATTTGAACAATGTTTTACTGCTCATTTAGGGAGGAACATAAGCATGGGGGTGTTTCATTGTGGCAGACATATTCAAGAATGTCTTTCATTTAAGCTGTCATTCATTAAGAGTACTACGCGGCCCTAAAACGTATGGAACATACACAGCTTTATTTTGGGTGCTTCTGTACAGGCAGGGCTGTATTTGAAATGGAAGCTTAATGAGCTGTGACTGTCTGAAAAATGAAAACGTATAGGCAGAGCCCTTGAAACGTCACCCATTTTTTTCCCCTGTATTTTTACAATGATTGTACAAGCTGGGATTTGCATCTCTGAGCATTGAGTTAAATACTTTCAAATCTCCTTGAAATCAATTTCTTGTGATCACACATGCAGATTAAAAACCATGACTTTGAGATTTACATTCTGTGAATAAAATTTACGTTCCCTGAAAAGCAAAGAAGGCTGTCATTTCATGCTTCATTGTCTATTTCCCTTCAGTACACACAAACGCAGCATGCCTGCGCAGAGTCTAGAGGAACAGCTTTCTGCTCTGGCAATTTTGTTTTATAAAAGCCCTGTTTTCTTTATTGCCTTTATCTATTACATCTGTAAAATTTATTTAAGCAATGACAAATTTCTCTTTTGGGCTGGGAATCTAAAAGAATAACTACCGTCAAGCTATTGGTAGAAGATTTGTTGGATATGACTGTTCATTAAATTACAAGGATCTGTGGGTGATGCTAGCTGTCTGAAGCTGCTGTGAGTAGCTGAGTTATGGGCTGTACTTAGTGAATATGCATCATCAGAAAGACAAATATGCTTCAACAGCCTCTTGTTTTGTTCAACTAAAATGGGTGTTGATTTTGGAAAGCTCAGCAAAATTACTGTCATTTTTCTAAATCAGGTATCATTCATCCTACTGAACGCACATGAAAAGCAGTATTTAGCTTAAATATAGCAGCATTACTTCTCAGCTTTGTAAGTTGACAAGAATAGTGTTACATTTCTTTATCTTTAAAAAAATGCTCTAGCTGAATGCAGTGCCTGTGAGTGAGCTAAATGACAGCACTGTAAACAGCAATCCTTGTACACTGCAAGTGTACAGTCTAGAGTGCTGCAGTGCTTTCCTTTTCACACTGCTTTGCCAGTTCTCTCTTTATGTCTCTGTAGGGCCAAGAAATTTAATGTTGCGCGCATTGTTACTATTATTTGAAAGGAAATAAGAGAATATCATAAGGGTAAAAACTTGAGTTACTAATACTGTGACTGTTTGATCCACAGTAGCTACATAAATAAATTGAAAGGCCTGCTATATTTTTAATTTTTATTTTACTACTACAGCACTACCAGTGCTTACTGTTCTATTTATTCAGGTGTCCACCTACATAACTGTGAAACTTTATCTTCAGCAGAATCTGACAAGATATTTGATGGACTACAAATTATGAGTTCTTCTCATTCTTCAGGTTGTAAATATGCTTTCAGCTGAAAGCCAGGGAGGGAGGGGAATCCGTTTGAAACAAGCTTTTAGTCTGCACTTGATCTGTTTTGTATGAAAAACCACATTGGACTGAATGACAGCTGAAAAGGCAAGCTGCTGCATCAGGGGATTTAGCAGAAGGAAGCTGCTGTTCTTTCAGCCAGCACCTTCCCAGAAAGCTCTGAATCTCTTACCAGTTCAGTCCAATTGTGAAGTCAGTGCCCTACAAACATATGGATGAAACAGTTTAATTGAAAGTACCTCTCACTGTCTTAGTACTGATATTCAAGTTTAAGAAAGTACATAAATATTCATTTAAATATGTCAGTTTCTATTCTGTAATTAAAATCAGTTTACCCTTCCCTAAAAGCTGAAGTGACAATGGCAGAGTCAGCTAGAGCTAAGTTAATTTAAAAAAAAAACCCAAAACGCCTCTATTCCTTCTGTTTCTTCAGTATCCAGGGAAACTTTTCTCTGGAGTTACTGCAGTTGGTTTCTGCTAATGGATGACAAGTACCATTCCTATCTAAACAAGTCCCTAAAAAACTGTTTTCCTTTTTTTTGGTTCCAGTTTTAACTTTGATAAATAGGTATAAAGATATAGAAGACTGCCAACTGTAAAATCTAGTCATGTTACGCAGTCGAAATTCTTACACAAAAGAAGGATTTCTGTGCATTTGGTGATGGTGCATGACTCTGTAAATGACCTGTTGGTAGTAAGATTTATGCATGCAACTGGAGTGGTACACAGTTTTTTAAGCATAGTAGAAATAATCAACGGTGAATGTTTTCAAAGGCAAGTAAGTATTCTTTGGTGTCAGACATGTAAAAGGCCCACTTAAATGCTCTTCAGACTTCAGGAGAGCACTAGGGAGAAGTAATGACATCATGATTAGTTCTGAAAGTGTTTTTCCATTTTGAACACAATGTGATATTGATCTTGACCAAAGAAGAACGTTTCCGTGTGTCTACAGTTAGCACAGCAAAATTCCACAAGGGCTATTTTTAATCAAATTTGTTTTGGTTACTGGTTTTCTAATACGTGAGTTATGTTATGGAAGATACCAACATTTGTAAGAGTTCTGTGTGACTGAAAGGTTATAATTCTTGGTATGCATAAAATTATTGCAGCAAATCTTTCTTAGTATGCAAATCTGATAAGTCTGGCTGTTTAAATGTTACATCTTTCTTTCATCCAAGCATGTGTCTAAGGGCTGATCTTTGTTACTGATGATTATTAGCAATTAGGAATGTGTTACTTGCAGGGAAAAGGCTTTTGGGCCATTGTTGCACAGCTCAGAGTCAATAAACTGAGCTGCTCATAATGGCCTTTCTTTCTCATCGAAGCCTTGGACTTGCCCTAACTTCATCAGAGCAGAGGAAAAAAGAATAATGTGACCAATAGGAGCCATGGAGTTTGACTTAGGCCTAATGTGAGGAGGCTGTAAAAGCTGTCAGGGAGCGTGATTGATTTGCTCTGGGCTGCAGTCCTCAGTGCAAAGTAATAATGTTCCTGACTCTGGTGAGAGGGCTGGATGTACCACCTGGGATCAGAGCTTATCAGCCTCAGAGGCCAAAATTTCAGATGAGGCCAAAGTGCAGTCAGTAATTTATACAGAAATTTGTGTGTAGATTCTGTAGTAAAGCAAGCTTTATCTTGGTATTGTTTGTCTGACCAAAGAAAGAAGTAATGTCTGAAAGTCCAGCCTCTTTTTTTTTTCTTCTTGTGATGTGGGAAAATACTAGTCTCCTAATATTGAAATATGTGTTTCTGTCGTCACGTTGGTAGTACTTTAATGAGGCTGGGCATGCTTGTGATGATCCTTTGAGGGATGTTTCTTTACCAAAAGAAACATAGGGATTTTGAACAGATTATATTAGGATTCCTAGAACCCTGTAATCTTACTTACATTTTATGCAACACTGGTCTGTCCTCAGTGTCTAAATAATTTAGTTTCTAAACCCAGGAGGGTTGATCAGAACCTACTGCACGAAAAAAGCCAAAAGAAGCTGTAGTAGCAACATAGATCACAGCAGGTCAGCAAAAACTAGCCAGGCTCTTATTAATAAGTGGAGAAATTGGGACAGTGTGCACAAAGTACACTTACAGGAAAATCATCCAACCAGTCGCTGGCAAGAGAAGAGAAGCCTAGCAGGACGCATACCAATCGCTAGGGGCAAATCAGTTTGCTGGTAGCTTGCCTTTGTATTGTATCAGTATTGATGAACAGCTGGAATAAGCCAGCTGGTTAACTAGATGTTTTACTAGTTTACCCACTTGGGAGGTAATTTAAAACAGAGGAAAGAAAATCACAGCGAACTGCTCTGCTGAACTCTGACACCTATTGGTTAGTTGATAAGTAGCTCACTTTTGTTCTGTCGCAGCAAAATGACTACTTTGCTACAGTAGATGCTAACAAAAGCCATTTTACCTTTCTTTTTCTCAAGGAGAACACTATTAGTCATAGTTCACTAGGCTTGTTTACAAAACAGAACTGGTGTCTTAAGTGTGTTACTGAAATACTTGAAACTGTTCTGGGCATGTTTTTCCTCAGTAAATTACAAGTATTTTATAATAGGAAGTACAGCACTGCCTGCTATTCTTTAAGGAAAAGAACTAATTGGAGGGATAAGAGCTATAAAAAAGAGGTAGCATTTAGGCTTGGTAATGCATAGTATTTGCTTTGTGGTTTTCAAATCTAGAAGGTGGAATTTCAAGCATAGTTTTGTTTTTAATCTGTTAACTATAGCAACAAAAAACCCTACAATAAGGTTACCTCAAATCTTAAACTGAAGTAATTGTACAGGAAGAAGAGCCTCAGATGTGTAAGCTTCTCAATCTGCTTTTGCTAGACACAGGAAAATGTTGAATGGTGAGCCTCGCCATGTTAAAATGATTCCTTGTTGATGCATGGATGGGAAAAAGGTAGTAGAGACAGTTGCAGTTTGTTTACAGTTGCAGTATTCACAGCACTCTAATGCTTGACTGTGCACCACTTTTAACTTCATGTATTTTACTGTGAAGTGTCATGGTAGGTTATTAATGTATTAAGATCTTAATACAGTCTACTTCCACAAACGTAAAAGACGTGTCCCTGCAAGTCCCACAAACTGAATGAAAGAAGTACTTGTCTCCTATTATCTGTAATAAGAAATCCTGAGGGAGTTTTGCAAAAGAAATCCCAAATTATTTTTCCCCTTTCCTTTGTCTTTGATGTGTCTGTTGCAGTTGTTATTTACCCTTTTCCCAAGCTGAGGACAATGAAGTTTTCATGAAGTAAGTGAAGCTTACTTAATGCAGAGGGAGAGTGTGATGTGAAATTGCAGTTCAGTAGATTTCAGTGTTTTCAACCACTGCTTTAAATTGCTATTTTAGATTCCAGTGAGTGGAATAATAGAGAAGTTATCATGTCTAGTAACTGCAGTTGGCCTTTGTAAAGAATGGCTTGTTAGGAGGCTTTATGATTTACTGAGGCCACAGCTGGCTGCAGCAGAGCTACAGGAATGTGTTCTCTCTTGGGCCTGGTAGCTAGAGATGAAAAGGATCCAAAGCTGGCACAAAAGCAAATAAATGCTTTGACTTTAAATAAAGCATCATAATTTATAAGAGGCTCTGCTTCTCAATCCCAATGAGGTACATGGATCAGCAGCAGCTCTTTGAGGTTGTGCAGAATTGCCTGCTTGGCTCGACTGCAATTCTGGTATCTGCAGTCTACAGATTTGGAAGCATTTTCATGGTTTGGGTTTGGAACTGTTTCCTTATCTTTGCTGTCTCTTTTCTGCAGATTCTCTCTCTTCTGTCTTCCATTCCTTTATGTTTTTATTACCTGCTCTGCTATCTGTACCACTGTTTGCTCCTAACAGCTCTTTATCGTTATGTAGAGTATTGGGGATCTGATTACCAAAGGCACTTAAAGGTTTACAGGTGCATTTTGTCATCTCTTATTTGCTTGGTTTTTACTCTCCAAGTGAATTGTTCCTACAGTTGCAGAGTTCAGAGCTGGAACACAAAACTTCTATTGAGATGTCCTAATACTCACCTTAGGAATAAAACCAAAAATGTATGAGCTTCTTAAGAGGATTTTTTTTTTAATAGACAGACACACTCGCAGGCATACACACGTAAATTTACACCAACTTCCCTATTTCTGCAGCTGTTTCTCAACAGTCTGCTGATGAAAACAGTTTTTCCTTGGTCTGCTATCTAAGATGAAGAATAGAAATGAGGCAGATAATTATTAAAGGAACTCCTGAATGCTTGTCAGAATGAGAAAAAATGGTTCTGGTTTTTCCTTTTTGATTTTACTTCTTGTATTTGAACAATAGTGCTTTTCCCTAAACTCCAGTCTTTTGCTTTGCTATTTACTTGCTTTTAAGGGTGAAAGAGTTTCTTAGAGAAATAACTAGCCGAAGAGATCCTGTAATTAATATAAACTGCAGGAAGTGAGTGTGACAGATGAGTTGAAAAGCCCTATGTTCCGTTGCTTATCTCAAGTGACATATGGTCCTACAATACAAGCAAAGGCAGTAGATTGTAGGGCTTCTTTTTCCTTTGCTCTAGAAGAAGCAGAAGAGTGTCCATGTGTTCCACAGGGCAGCAATATAGAAGCTGAAATAACACTCCTGGAGAAGCGAGTGGGAAATGCAGGGGATTACAGAACAGCATTTCCTCCTTCTAAAATCGAGACTATGTGACATTTTTCAGTGTCAGGCTATGTGAATCACAGTTATGATTACTGAAGTAAAAGAGAAAAAAACCTGTTTGAATCAAAATACTTTATTTCTGAAACAGATTTGGCTTTCTTCAGAACACACAGATGTTAAATGATTTTCAACTTGCATTTTTAGTGTCAGCTGAAGTAAAGTAAGGCTGCAGTTTAATTCTCAAGCTTCTGTAGAACAGTGAAGTGGTTCAGTTACTCTAGCCAAAGAAAAGGTAAGGTTTGTACAAAACCAAATCTTTAGTTATACTCCAGAGGTCAGAAACCTATGGTTCATTTATAATAACATTAATTGCTCATTTTCCTGTAAACACTGGAAACATGTGACCTGGCATTCAAGAGGTGTAACAGCAATTTATCCAACAGTTTTCCGAGTCATGCCAAAATCTAATCACTTTGATACAAATCTGACAGGAGAAAATTATTTTGATCACTGGCTTCATAGTTTTCAAAATCACTGTTCTAAGTAGCTTGTATTTTAGTAGAAATGTTCTGTTGTGGATAAACCTTCAAGCTGTTTGGGACCCAATCTGATGTACTTTCTGGGGAGTTACCCAGTTTTCATTGAGGTTTTTATTGCTCTTTTAATGAGTGTAAAATTTAGCCTTGTATTTGTTTATGACTCTTTGTTTTCCTTTCACCTCTCTATTTGCATTTAGATCTCATTTGTTGGTTATTTGTTAGGCAGACTGTCTTTAGAAGAAACATAGACTGGAAAAAATATAGTGGTATTGTTATTATAACTGACAAGGGACATAAGCTCTTTGATTAGATGCTGTCCTGTTTTCCAGACCCAAACCTGCCTTTCTCATTTCAGTCATAGCTTTGTCCAGGGGCATTAGCGTTTCAGCTCACCCACAGCAACTCTTCCTAACATCTCGTTTTGTTTTACACTAAGGCTGGAAAAGGATAATGTTACTAGAGAGACAAGGAAAAAAAAAGAAACCAGAGCTTCTTTTAGCTGACCATTCATCTGAATATTGACTAACCATCTTCATGAGAAAGAAATAGATCGTGGTGAATAACCTGGAGTCTAGTTTTCCAGGAAGTTCAGTGGTTTTCCCAAATCAATACAGCTCATCAGGCTTCAGAACAAAGGCCGCGAGAGACGTGACAGTGATGGAAGTGTCTGTGTTCTTTTGTGTATTAAGCACATAAGCTCATGGGGAAACAGCCCTTCTTCAGTTACTTCAGTGTTTATTCTTCTCTATGCGCTGGATTAAGAAAAGATATTGCCGTTATTATTAGGTGGGATGAAAAAGTTGTCTCCTTGATCGCAACTCCATAGCTTCAAGAGGTACTCCTCACTGTATAATTGCTGCTTCTTTTCTGAATACCAATGGGAGTATGTAAAGCAAGTCCAGGGAATAAACATTTTGTTTCTGTATTATTCAAGGTATAATACAGCTTTTTCAAGCTAGGGTGGTGGTTGCTACTCTAAATATATTGTGCTGATGACTTCATAATGAAGGGGGAAAGAAAAGGCATGGCCTTTGAACAGAGAATCCATGAAATTTATGGAAATCTGACATTATTCAGAACTTATTGAAAATCACATGGGTATGAACTAAGTTGGTTACGCTGTTGAAGAAGCTGCTGTAGTTTATGTGGCTAAAGTAATGCCAGCCTGCTTTAGCCACCAGCAGGACAACATTAACTAAATTAGCAGATTTTAGCCTCTCAGCCCTTTAATCTTTAAGCTTACTATGCTTTCATAAAGTACTAAATTAACACCATAGCTAGGCATCTCAGAGGTTTATGACTGTATCAGCAGTATTTCATTATGCCTTCTTTTCCTTAATGCTATCCAATCTCCTCAGCTTCATTGCTACAGTTATTTATTCAGATAAAGTCCAGTGACCAGCATGACTAATTGCAGATCTGTGCTCCAGATGGTTTGATTACAGGATGTGGTTAAAGGTACTTTTCAAACATTCAGTGCAGCAGTAGCACTCTTTAAAGAAAGAAAGGGAAAAAAACCCTTTAAACACCAACGAAACAAAAAAACCCAACCCACCAGTCTTGCATTTCTAGGCCACCTGACAGTTATTACATTCTCAGCCTTGCTGATGTTGATGTCTGCTACATGTGCACCTGCTGTAGCTGTAGTTAAGTTCTTGTGCCACCCTAGACAGAGAGTGTGATTAAAGTAGTAAATAAATTGTATGTCTACCAGATCAGTATTCAGTGTAGAAGACTTCACTATATAGGTAGAATGTTTACTGTTAATTTTAGATTACTTTCTTGATGGAAGCAATCAGAGACAAATAAGCCATTTGCATTGCAAGCTTAATATAAACATTGTTCTGTGGTTTTTTATGCCTGTGTGAGTTGCAGGTGTATGTGTGGATCTGGGATTGATGATGATATGGATGTTGTGAGGCAAATGAGTTATACTGCTCTTACTAAACCAATTGTAATTAAAAACCTTGAGATAAGCCTAAATTTACAGATTTTAATCTTGCAACTTTTTGCACTTCATGTACTTCAGTTACTGTTAGGACAGTGATGTCAAATAGATACATGTGGGATTAAAAAATTAGCAGTGCCAGATGCAGAATAAAATGCATTAAATCCATGTTGACAGCGTACTCACTCTTGACAGATATGCTGTGGTTTGGCTAGCCCAGGCATGTCTGTATTATTTGTGCTTGGCAAGACTGGGACAAAAGGCAACTGGAATTTGGTTTGCAAACAAATTTGTGGATTCACTGATCATAAAGATAAGAGGAAGTGATTTTGCTGTAGTGTTACATCAAGTGGTGATGTGATACCTTCTCAAAACTGAGAAATGCGTCTCAACCTTGAAGAGGTGTTTTGCTACAGGAATATTGCTACAAGAATTTGTCTTAATAAACATTTTAAGAGCTGATCTTACCAAAATTATTACAAAGCATAGTATACTTTGGTACATCTTCCTCTGGCATCAGCAAAAGCTGTGTTATAATGATACTCAGAATAGTAAAAGCATGCAGACCTGTTAACTGAATGTGAATTTTGAGCAAGTAGGATTCCGCTTATGTTTAAACACAAGTGGCTTATGTGACTTTTGATGACTTCAAAGCAAACAAATGATTCCTGGTTTTGGAAGATCATTTAAATATCCTTCAACAAATCAGTTACAGAAGTGTCCAGGAAGACTCTGTGCAGACCTGCTTTGTCCAGAATTTTGCAGGTAGTTTTGGCCAAATTCTCTGCTGAGAAGAGAGGGAAAAGCTCCTTTTACAAAAGTGAGGGTACCCATCCATCCATTCAGATAACTGTTTTTTTTGAGTTTTCTAGGAAAATAATCAACTTGAACTAAACCAGAATTTTGTAGCAGTTGCTGTGATCTGAACACAAAAGCATTAAAAAACATTAAGTCAAGCTTTCCAGTCTGATTGAGTAATATCTACTTATATTGGAATTGAATGTGTTTGTTTTCTAAAGCCAGTATTTTCAAAAACTGAGGCCAGCACTGAAGATACTAATGTGATAATTTGATTCCTAACCACATGATCTCATTTTCAAAGTTTTGAATACAAAGCATAAAAATTCTTGGCTTATGTTCATTTCAGAAAACAGAGTCAAGAAAGCATAAAATTACTAGTATCTGTTTTAGACTAGATCCTTCAGTCTTCTGTTCTTTAGCTGAAGGAACATCTGCAAGAGTGTATCCTGTTAGGATTTGCATAGATCCTTACAAGCTTGATGTGGCTGCTAGAAGTGCAGTGTCAAGGTAGTCAACAAGAATGGTGCCCTTGCTTGGCACTGAAGATGCCTTGTGATTACAATGGATTTTTACATCAGAATCGCACATCTGCATTTGTTAGACTGACTTTAAAAAAGTATGTTTCTTTTTTTCAGATAATGAACAACAAATTTAGGTAGTTCAATTCCAATTCGTGATGAGATGTGTCATTCTGTAAGTTAATAGTAAGTAACCAATTTTAGTTCTTGCCTTTGCTATGCAGTCACTGAGGAAGTGAGGGGAAGGAAAGAGGACAGATGCATAGCATCTACAGAGCTCATAAAAAGTGATTCTTTCTCAATATTTCTGAAAATATTTTTATTACAAATCACTCCTGTTACATGTGACCTTTTGTTCTATAATAAAATCCAAGTACAAATTGTCACAGTTATTTTGTACAGATTATTACATTATATCTATCAGAATTGCATACATAAAATGGGTTTGTGCTCCTTTAGGCATTTGTTAGCTTTTCCTATCAGTTGTTGGGTAATTTTTTGCCATAGACATTGTGGTTATGAATGTGACAAGTAAAGAAAAAGGCTTATAATGGTGCTTCACATTTGAAGAAAAACACTAGTAAAAATACAGTATATTTTCTTGCTTCTAACAGGCTAATGAAATTCCCATTGATGGGAAAGGAGGGATTTCTATTGACAGTGGTGGGCACTGGATAACATCTTGTGTGTACTTTTGTGCTACGTTAAAGCTTTTGTCTTTGGTTCAGCCTTGGCTAATAATGGATTTTGGCAGAAAAGGTATTGACCAGTGTAGGTGAAGTGTAAAACTTCTAGGTAACATGACCCCATTTTCTTGTGTTAGACAGCATTTCATAATTCCTACACATACCATGTTCATCACTTACCGTGTCTAGTCCTTAATGACAAAGTGTAGCATGGGTGGTAACTGTTGAAATTTTTGTTTTTGTATTCTTGGCTGCTTTAATTTAGGATATTTGACACTGGAGACTGCAGAGAATATTGCTCATTGCAGATATGCTGTAACTGAATAGTTACATAGTTTGCAGATGGAATGACAAACCAGATTAAATCAAGAAATTTACACCCTCATTTTGGGATAAGGTTTTCTCTGACATTAAAATCCTGTGAACTATGCTCTGGTAACTGGTGAAACTCTTTGAGTTGACACCCTTACCTGATGGAAGAATTACTGTGTGTAGTCTAAATATGTTACCTCATGAGAACAGGACTAGATATTTGGCTAGGCTTCCTGAATTGGAATCTCAGTCCAAATACCCTCAGGTACCACAGCATTACAAGCATCTGATTTTCTCCCATTCATTGGGAATGATTACTTTACATTATTTAGCCTCTTGGGCATTTTTAAGGTGAAAATACAGCTCGATATTCAGACAGCATGACGCCTGTGGATTCCTCAGATTGTCTTTGCATTTTCACTTTTGTTCAGGCAATGGTAAATAAATGCTACATGATGTGTCATCTAATGTATAGCCTAATGTAAAGGGAAGTCTCATTACAGGGACTTTGGCTTGACACAGCCCAAGCAAGGTTAGATCCTGTATGTTACTTACTTTGTAAGATGGAGAGAGTATGTGAAGAGCTGTGCTCAGCACATATATGCTCAAAAGAGGAGTAGAAACAACACAGAGAAGGGTTAGTGGTTAGTGCATGCCCAGTGTACTTGAATGCAATCGGCGGAGGTGAACTGAGGACTGCTCCTGTACTATTTGTGTACTGCCTCTGAGACAGTGCAGAGAAGTCCCAGTAGAGGTTCTTGTTTTGAGCTTGAACAGTGAGCTAGGACAAGTGTGCTGGATCAGAGAAACCTGTAGTAGTACAACCTGACTGGGTGCAGCAAAAATAATCCTTTCTCTTCAGTAGTGCATCCAGTATATAGTATGTAAATATATACTTACTTTCTCATGTACTTTTCCATTTTCCAGTGTTTTGGGCTAATAAACTTCAGTTGGATGTTTCCTTAGGGGTCAGTCCTACCTCCCATGTTACTTATATTCTCTTGACCCATTTCTGTGATAATCTTAGAAGATTGTATGAGCTACCTTCACTACCAGTTATGTGGAATCTTACCCGTGGCTGAGTAATGTGCTGTTCATTAGGGAAAGGAGATTTATTCCTCGCCACAGTTATTCAAATACATGGAGATTAATCTTCTCTCCTACTTACATACTGAGGCCTTTGCTAAGACTAATAAACTTAATGAGATGCTAAATGTACCAGACTTTAGGGGAGAAACTTGCTTGTGTTTGCTTTTGAAGTATTGACTTTCTCACATTGGAAGGTCATTTGAGTGGCTTCTAAGAATTACTGAAATGTGTATTGATTTCGGCAGGTTTTATTATTATACCTACTCCATGCGTTATACTTTGCCCTCTTTTCTATTAAGAGGTAACAAACTATCCATAGGTCTATTATATAAATTGAGTAAAGCAGGCATAGAGATAGACAAGACTACAAATATTGAGAAAGTTGGAGACCTATTTAGGAGAACACCTTGATTAAAACCAAACCAAATCAAAAAACAAACAAACAAAAAAAGCCCCAAAACCTAACAATTACATTTTAACAAAACTGAAAAAATGAATGGCCCAGTTAATTCTCCTGAAATACTCTGTGGGAAGTGAGAAAGCCCTCCTGGCTTTGTGCATTTAGAAGGAGATCAGACAAGCTGACAAACAGACAGCAGGGAGCAATTGTGCCACTGCAGGGAGATGGGCTACATGGCATAATAAGACTTTAGTGATGGAAAATACTCGTGATTTTCACTCAGAGCATTATGGAGTCACAGCTGACAGGGTATGCAGGTGGAAGGAAAGCGTTGAGGTTACCAGAGAAACATCTTTTTAACCTTTCTCTAGCATGCCAGTGGGAAGAAAGCTTGGAACTGCCCATTGCCAGCAGCCCCATTTCCTCTCTGGATCTGCTGACGTGTTCTTCTGTTCTCGTGTGTTGCCCATACCTTTGAGCACACGGAGGTTTTACGACATGACGTGGTTCAGGACTGGAGCAACATGACACGCTCAAAGCCTGTGCGCTCCCATTGGCATCAAAGCACAGTCTAAGCATCAGCTACCCCTCAAGCCCACAGGGCGGCCCCCCCCCCGCGCCTCCCCAGCCGCCCTCGACCCGCGCCTCTCGTCTCATCCTGCCCTCTGCCACCAATGGGCTGGGGGCGGCGGGTGCTGCAGAGCTGGGCGCGACCAATCAAGAGCCGGAGTTGGCGGTGGGTGCAGGCCAATGGCGGCGGGGGGCCGGGGGCCCCCCCGGGGCCGGCGCCA
>NW_010166352.1:17145-28362 GCF_000695765.1 Mesitornis unicolor
CAGTGGTTCTCGTTCGAAGGAGGAGAGGGCAAAATGTGTTTAGTGGGTTATTTTGTTTTGTTTTTTTTGTTTGTTTGGATTGTTTTTTGTGGTTTTTGTTTTTGTTTGTTACGTGGTGTGGTTTTTTTCTCTTTGTGGTTTTTTTGTTGTTGTTGTTGTTGTTTGTGGGTTTTTTTCTTCTTTTTCCTAGGCTGCCAATTTGCATAGGTTGTAAAAATATGGCATAGCGATTTCACGCCAATCCTTGGAGGTACTCGAAACCTGGCTCTGACCCTGACTGGAAGAGCAGGTTGTCTTTCATCCTGCAGAGCAGTTCACCCCAGCGTACGACATTCTAGTGGCCTTATAATAATGGCAACTTAAAACAATATGGAAAATTATTTTCAAATCTGTTACAGAGAATTTCAAAGGAAATACCTTCTTCCTGGTACCTCTGCTAACAACACTTCAAATACTTCCCTGCTGTTAAACAGCCCCTGAGGAAGTAAGCAGCTGGTTGCATGTTTGCTTCACCTTGGTGCAGCAGAGAGGAGTCATTTTAGTGCAAAATAAGAAAACACACTAGTAAGACAAAGCAAAAAGACTGGCTGGAAACATTCATGCACAACGCCATTATTATACCCCTTACAGAAACGCTACATCTAGAACAAGAGAAACATAGAAAAATAAGTCACAAGGCTGGCAGCTGCGAGTCTTCATGCCTCTCACATATTGGAAACGTTTTGCATCCAGCTTTGCTGGGTAAAATATATATTTTGTTGCAGTCTCCTTTCTAATGAGAAGAGATGGCTGGTTCAATAATACTACCTTGTGTTTATCTGCATAAGTTAATGAATTAAAGGGATTGTTACGCTGACTAGTCTATAAACATGATGATAAATTGTGAAGAAGTGTTTGAAGGCAACATTAAAACATTTGAATAATATCCCTTGCATTTATTTTACTGTTACTTATAATACCCCTACCATGCTCACATTTTACAAGGACAGTTTGAATAAACCAAAATTAGAAGACTGCTTTAGTGAGGCAGACAAATTTACATTTAATAAAAGTTGTAAGTGGAAAAGCAATTAAATTACAGTACATTTTAAAAAAGAATCCTCTTTCTATGTATCTGTGTTGTGATTCCTCTTAGCTTTTATTGTATGGTTGCAATTTCATGGCTAGTCCCTCACTTTCCACAAAAGAAAGAAGCAATGCATATAATACACATCTTCACCTGTATCTGCTGAACAAAACTTGCAATGCATACGTGTGTGTGTTTGTTTGGATATATGCAATTTCAGATAAGTAGAAGCATCATCATACTGTTCAAAGCAAAACAGAGTCTTCTCAGTCACCTACTGATTTAAACACTGTAACTGGTGCTTAGTTTACGCTGGCTGGCTGCCAAGCGAAAGCAATTATGTGCAATAATAGCAAAATTAAGAGATGAGTGTTGCTGTTTTACAGCAGAACATGGCAAAACCCATTTCCTTCTGTCAGTTCTATCTTGATTACACACACAGTCACACGCTCTCTTACAAGCATACACATGCGCACACATGCTCTTGTTCTTTGTTGTTTGCTGTCTTTCCTGTGGTTTTTAACATGAGGTCACTGAAACCAGAAAAGCGGAAGAGTATAGACCACAGCATTTGAAAGCAAATGAGAATAAAGCTCTCACTTAGTGGGGAAGGAGATAAAAAAGGAGCAAAACAAAAAGCCTACCCCAATTATTCTTCTGACTGTGATAATACTTTGGTTTTCTCCCACTGACAGGTGTCTTAGTGGTAAATGTTACATGGAGGAACAAGACGTACGTGGGAACACTGCTGGACTGCACAAAGCATGACTGGGCCCCTCCTAGGTAGGCAATCATTCTGAGTCAGTTTTTTCTCTGCTCTGTTCTCACACTCAGTGTCTGTCAGAGACTGTACAGCAATAATAAAAACCAACTGGTTATAATAGAAAACATGTACCAGCGAAATGAATAATTTTCTGTTCCACACTGAAATATGTAGTAGGAGTTCTTATTTCTTTCTGGTTTGTGTTTTTGAGAGGGAAATACATGGGATTCAATTAATTTTAAAATGCATTTCTGTAAGTTTGGAAAATGTTTCTCTCCATTGTTCTAACTAGGTAGTCTTGTTCTTAACATTTTTGTCTTTTTTTAATGGCTTTCCCTTTGAGACTGTAACATTCTCATTTGGAAGAAAGACATCTTTTCTTTAACATATATGAAGGTTCTATTGTTGGAAGTGGTGGTGGGTTTGTATTTATTCACTTTGCTCCTGCTGATGAAATCTGCTTTTGTTTATATAGGTTTTGTGAATCGCCAACAAGTGACTTGGAAATGCGTGGAGGACGGGGCAGGGGAAAGCGGGCAAGGTCTGCTGCAGCTGTAGCTGTACCTGGGAATGATGTGAGTTTTGCAGAGTCCAGAGGACTTCAGAATAAGAATCGAGGTGGTGCCAATGGGAAGGGGAGGAGGGGCAGCCTTAACTCAAGTGGGCGCAGGACACCCCCAAACTGTGCCATGGACGAAGTCAAAGCCAGCCCTTCATCCACAAACAAGAGGAAAACTAAGCCTCCAATGGAGCTAGATTTGAACTCCAGTTCAGAGGACAATAAATCTGGAAAACGTGTTCGTACTAACTCTAGAAGCACTCCCACTACCCCACAGGGGAAACCCGATACTACTTTTTTGGACCAAGGCTGCTCTTCTCCAGTGCTGATTGACTGTCCTCACCCCAACTGCAACAAAAAGTACAAGCACATTAATGGATTACGATACCATCAGGCTCATGCACATTTAGACCCAGAAAACAAACTGGAGTTTGAGCCTGACAGTGAAGACAAAATTTCAGACTGTGAGGAAGCACTGAGTAATGTGGCACTTGAATGCAGTGATCCAAGCACAAATTTGCTAGGGTTTGATCCACTAAAAGCACCGATGTCTCCTTCCTCCACTGCTACCCCAGGTACCCCCAGGGGAAAAAGGGAACTGACCAGCAATGGCCCTGGTTCAGTTATCAGTTCCAAAACTGGCAAGAATTCTGGCAAAAAGAAGGTTCTGAACAATGAATTGAACAGCCTTCCAGTAATTTCTAATATGGCAGCTACACTGGATAATTGCTCAGTAGCAGATGGCAATTTGCAAACTGAAATGCCAAAATTGGAGGCTGAAGGTTTAATCGACAAGAAGAGTTTGGGTGATAAAGGCAAGAAAGCGAACAGTTGCAAAGTAGATAAAAACCTTTCCAAACTGAAGACAGCCAGGCCCATTGCCCCAGCACCAGCACCAACTCCTCCCCAGTTAATAGCTATACCTACTACAGCCTTTACAACCACCACTACAGGGACAATACCAGGACTGCCCTCTCTAACAACTACTGTTGTTCAGGCTACACCAAAGAGCCCTCCACTGAAACCTATTCAACCAAAGCCCACAATTATGGGAGAGCCAAGCACTGTAAACCCAGCTCTCACATCACTCAAAGACAAAAAGAAAAAGGAGAAGCGAAAGCTGAAGGACAAAGAAAGCAAAGAGACGGGAAGCCCCAAGATGGATTCTAAGCTGGGAAAGCTGGAGGATTCAAAAGGGTCTGGGAAGGACTTAGCTGGGCATTTTTTAAAGGACCATCTCAGCAAGAGTGAAGTGCTAGCTAATGGACTGTCAGAGTCTCAAGAGAGCAGGATGGCAAGTATTAAGGCTGAAGCTGATAAGGTTTACACGTTCACAGACAATGCGCCCAGCCCTTCCATAGGGAGTGCCTCCAGGATGGAATGCAGCACTTTGGTGAATGGACAATCTACCATGGCGCCACTGCACGTGTTGACACAAAACGGTGCAGAGAGTGTGGCCACTAAAACCAACAGCCCTGCTTACTCAGATATTTCTGATGCAGCTGATGATGGTGGCTCTGACAGCAGGTCGGAGGGCATGAGGTCAAAGGCTGGCTCTCCGTCAGATATTATATCTAATAAGGATGGTGTTGTAAAAGGACATTCTTCAACCACAGCACAGTCGGCTCAAGCAAAAGAGTCCCATTCTCCCTATTACCATGGCTACGATCCCTATTATTCCCCAAGTTACATGCACTCTGGACAGGTCAGTGCCCCAGCAGCTGGGAACAGTAGTACCCCACAGGCACTCAAGATCAAAAAAGAGGCTGAGGAAGAGGCTGAAAAGAAAGAGAAGGCAGATCCATTGGATGCCAAGAAAAGCGAAAGCACTTCCTCTAGTTTGCAGCCACAGCATCAGTCAGTAATAACGCAAAGACACCCTGCACTTGCTCAGTCACTTTATTATGGACAGTATGCCTATGGGCTCTATATGGACCAAAAGTCCTTAATGGCCTCTAACTCTGCTTACAGGCAGCAGTATGAAAAATACTATGAGGACCAGAGACTAGCAGAACAGAAAATGGCACAAACTGGAAGGGACTGTGAAAGGAAGAATGACCCCCCCTTGAAGGACATTGGAAAGGATGACAACAAGCAGAAGAATATTCCATCTGCCACTATTTCAAAGGCCCCTTCAACTCCAGAGTCCAGCAAAAACAACACTAAAATAGGGTCATCTGTCGCTAACAAAGGTGAGGATGCAAGCAAATCACAGATCCTTTCCAATCACCAGCAGCAGCTTCAGTCTGACAGTTTCAAAGTCAAACAAATGGAGAACCACCAGCTCATAAAGGAGGCTGTGGAGATGAAGTCTGTTATGGACTCCATGAAGCAAACTGGAGTAGATCCAACCACAAGATTTAAACAGGTGAGATCACAGGATATGAAACAAGATTGTCTTGATTTATCCTTAAGTCATGTGAGATTTTGTCCCTGATTCTGATATGTTCTTTGCAGCCAAACAAGCTCCACCATCCTTTTTTCATGCTGGATAGTACTATAGTCTGTGAATAGACCAACAGACCTTTCAGTTGAGCTGCTTGAAAAGAATTAAAAAAAGATCTAGCAAGGTGGTGACAGAACCCAGGCTTAAGGCATGAAAAGACTGTTTAAGACTCTTTTAAATTGCATGCATGAATAAAATAGAATTAGATTTCTCTTTTAGATGTAAATTCTAAGCAATTTGCTTAGCTCAGAAATGAGAAATTTCAAGCAAAATAAGCAGCTTTCATTGTGAGAGGACTTAAAAGTAGATTTGAAACATGGTTTGAAGTGTTTCTTTTTTTGTTAAATGACAGTCGGCATTTACTAAAGATGGGTGAGCTGGCTCTTTGAAGAGTTGGCTTGGAGCTCGGCTCTTTATCTTAACCGAAGGTGACCTTTTGAAACAGTTAAGTTCCCCTTCTCTCCTCAACCAACCTCAAGCCCCTACAGACCTACACAATGGATGAAATCTTCTCTCCACTGAAGTCGGTGATAGTTTTGCCATTGACTTCAGTGGCGCCAGGATTTGATGACTGACCTTCCTAGATGTCATAGTGCCTTCGTTCAAGACAATGCAACTGTCTCTGTGCTCTGAACTGAAGCCTCAAGGCTGGATGCTTTCATGTTTGGGTGTACAGTACATCCCAGACATCATCCTTAAGGGCTGTCTTTAAAAATATGGCGGGGTCAGGTGAGTGGGAGTTAGGGAGCTCTAAAGAAAGTGGGATGGTACAGCCCTGAGTAGGAGAATATTTCTTCTGATTCAAATACTCATTTGAATCAGAATGTCTAAGCATCTAGTTGTATGCCTATGTTTCTGTTGCATGTGCTATAAATGTGTATCAACTGGAGACAGTGTTTACAATTAGCTTTTGCATATTCCATATTAGAAAAAAAAGTCTTCCTGTTGCTGCTCAGTACTGATCTGATGTAGTCTTTCAAACAGCTCACCTACCTAGTTCTGGAATATGTTTATAAACTGGTCTATATAATAAGTTATGCAAAAGTGTATTTGTGGTATCCTGTACATGTTCTTTAAAACATGTGGTCCCAGTCCTGTAAATACGCAACCCATGTGTAATTTTGCAAACTTGAAATAAGACTGTCAGATGAAGAAGCTCGCCTTAATGTCTGATTTCTACTGATTCTTAAATGTTTGTAGTATCAGAGCCAGCATTAGCATCTTTCCAGCTAGATCAGTTTTTCAAGTTCATTGTTCCAGATAATTTTAAGTGCTCTGGCATATCATTAGCCATCTTTAATTTTGTGGTTCACAGATATTTTTTGCTGTCTAGTGGGAAAATCTCTCTGTGGGCTTTAATTAAAATGTTTTATGAATAGCGTGGTTTCAGAACTGTGGTACAATGCATATGTATTTCATGATTAAACTAGTTAAATGCATGGAGAAGGATATAAGATGAAGCAATTGAATTAAGTTTTGATAATAGTCTCTTGCTCTTTCATGGGAATATTGGTTAGACTTTGAGCTCAAGGCATGCTGTAGCAAGCAAACCTTTCGTCTATACAATAGGGATATGTTATTAAAATAGCTATTAAAAATACATTAACTGAAGTGTGGGAAATATCAATATCTTATTTCAACATCTAAGTTCAGAATATTTTTTTTTTCTCCTCCACATTAGGATCCGGATTCACGAACATGGCATCATTATGTCTATCAACCCAAATACCTTGATCAGCAAAAATCAGAAGAACTTGATCGTGAGAAAAAATTAAAAGAAGACAGCCCTAGAAAAACACCTAACAAGGAAAGTTCCCTGCCTAACCTTCCTGTGTCATTATCAAGCATTAAAGAAGAGCCTAAAGAAGTCAAGCGTTCTGATTCTCTATCAGTGGATGAGAGCAAGATAAAAAATGATGATCGAAAGACTCCTGTAAATTGGAAGGACTCTCGGGGTGCTAGAGTAGCAGTTTCCTCACCAATGAGTCAGCATCAGCCATATATCCAGTACTTGCATGCTTATCCTTATCCACAGATGTACGATCCCAACCATCCAGCCTATCGCGCAGTCTCTCCTGTCCTAATGCACAGCTATCCTGGTACGTATTCTGAATTTGCCTTTCACGCGCAGTAAAGTCTGCATTTTAATATTTCTGTTAGTAGCTAGGGTAAATTAGAAGCATCATGGGTGACGTTTGTTTTGCATGTGCTTCCACTAGGGAAAGTTTTGTAGCTGAAACTGATTTAATACAAGATATTCCTTTTATGAACTGTCACAATTCCCAGCTACAGTTTTTTCACCCCTTGACAGTGTGCTATTGCTGTTAGACTGACAGATAGTTTATTGCCTATAAAAATATTCTAAGCACTTACTGTCAGAACCATTATAGTTAGTATTCTTTTCACTTAAAGAGGACCAATAAATGTCTGAAATGGCTATCAGCTCAACCCTCTTTATAACCTCCATTCATCAGGGTAAATTATCTGAAGAAATTGAAGAGCAAAGATGCTGTTTGATAGTCACATGATCCACTTTTTATGCCTCTGTCCTGACATTCCCTCCTCCCACCTTGATATAACCGAAATGTAAAAGCAGTAACTTTATGTGGTATTTGTTGTTTACCTGCAGGGGCCTATCTTTCTCCGGGATTTCATTATCCAGTTTATGGGAAGATGTCTGGGAGAGAAGAGGCAGAGAAAGTCAGTACCAGTCCGAGCATCAATGCGAAATCAACCACTGAGTCCAAAGCACTGGATTTGCTCCAGCAGCATGCCAGCCAGTATCGCAGCAAGTCCCCCATTGTAAGGCTTCATCTGTTGGTGCTGAAGAGTGGTACATATGGGGAGGGGTAGAGAACATCATTTTAAGAAGCACAGAGTCTGGCATCAAGTGTAAAATAAAAGAAGTCAGGATGCTTCTGTGGCATAAACTGGAAGTGACATATGTAACAGTTCTGTACTCGGAGTCTTTTTATCTTGAATGAATGGAGTCATACAGAAGCATAGATTCAGAGATACCTCCTGGTGTACAGTTTATTGCAATTAAACAGTAAGCTCCTGTTTGAAAACAGATCATGAAATGAGAAGTTGGGCTGTGGGATTTGGTAATACCGCCTCCCTGTATTTGCCACATCTTCCATATAGCAGATTACCAGCTGCCCTTTCTGAAAATTTCCACATGGAGCAAACACTGTTATTTTACTTTCAGATAAGGTGGGTGCTAGTTTTAATTGTGAGCAAGTTGCTGACTCTGAATCTGTTTTTAAAAGGGCTTTCTTGCTATTCAGGCAGGCTTGATTACCAGAGTGCATTAAAAAGAGCTGAGGGTTCATTTCCATCAGCTTTCAGCAGCTCAACTAGGTTGTTCATGCATTGGCAAGTCAGCCAAGCTTAAGGGAGCCCAAAACTAGAAGCCATCATGGTGGCTTCAAAATGCAGTGTGTGGCCTCAAAACCTCAGTACCCTGGAAAAATCTTTGATTAGCCAGATACATAATCTTTAGATCAAGTACAAATTATGCAGTAGAGGTACTTCTTCTTCAGAAAAAAAAACCAGCTTTATCATCTGAATTTAGAAGGTTGTTGCAGGGTAATTACAAGTGTGGTTTTACAGTGATTTTTGTCCCTTTAAAAGATTCTCACATTAGTTTTCTTTCACTTTTTATTACTAGCCTGTGGAAAAATCAGCAGCTGAGCGTGAACGGGAAGCAGAAAGGGAACGAGACCGCCATTCCCCTTTCAGCCAGCGGCATCTTCATACTCACCATCACACACATGTTGGAATGGGTTACCCCCTTATACCTGGGCAGTATGACCCATTTCAAGGTGAGAAGATTTCCAGTCGTGGGCTTAGCTTGCCTCATGGAGTTGTTACCTTGACATTGGAAACTTGCCTGCATGAAATGCTTTGAATTGAGATTGTTAAGTCAGAAGTGCTTTACATTTAGGAAGAAGGCTTGAAAATTCACAGCATGGAGTAAGAGCAAATTAATAGCTTCATGCCTCAGAAATACTAAGGGTCTTTTTTTCCAAAATTGTGTGTTAGAGCATTATTAAAGATGTACCAGTTAGGCTGTTATTCACATGAATGTTTTGATTCCTATTGCAAACTGACATTAACTGGCTGAAAGACAGTAAAAACCCCAAACCAAACAACCTTGTTTTTGTATAATTAGTATTGTGAAAGCAATGGAAGAAGTATAGCAAAGACAAAAGCTTTTTATACTGAACATATTTTATGTACAAGGCATTGCAGTCACAAGGGTTTGAGCTTGTTATAATTTGACCATCTGAAAGAGGACTCTAGATTTTGTCAAATGCAGTGCACAAAGTTGCAGTCAAGGAAAAAGCAGCACAGTAAGACACAATTTCATTCTCCCTAGGTTTTATACCAGTCTTTTTGACTGTTTTTTTCTAACTCTGGACTCTAGCTGAATTAAAAAGAGATTGCCTCCCATGCAGCAAAGTACATGCTGCCACAATTGATGGCTAAATGACATTTATTCATTATGTTCACTTGGTCCCTCAGCAGTTATTTTCCTGTGTTAAGGTCCTGACATTTCTTAGTTTGATACAGTGATTCCATATGCCTTTTGGGATGCATTGTGCTTGTTCAGTAGGAAAACTGTAAAAATTATAAGTTACTATGAAAGTATTGTATTCTGAGCAGCTGGCATGTTGTTTCCATAATTCACTGTGACTTTTGATTCTCATTGTTTCCTGGTACCTGTTATTTCTACTGAGCTTCCTATTCAGGAACTCATACAGACCACTTAGCATCATGCAGTACAGTACTTGGAAAGGAGTACAATAAGCAGAAATGCTGTATTTTCTTGTAAAATATCTCTCAAGAACAATTCAGTTCACTATATAAAGGTATATTGATCATGCTGGGCAGAGGGTCTGGAACACTGTTGCATGAAACATTTGCCATTTAGGCAGTGTTAAAACTCCACCATTTTCTGATCGTGGGGTTTTTTGTCTGTTTGCTGTAACTACCTAACATTTCTCTGAGCCAAAGAAAGCCATAAAAACCAGAAGTACATCAACATTCCTTCCTTTCTTCTTTCCCTCAGGATTGACCTCTGCTGCCCTTGTTGCTACTCAGCAGGTGGCTGCACAGGCATCTGCATCTGGTATGTTTCCTGCACAAAGAAGGTAAATAGCCAGTAAATTTTTAATTGTATACCTTAACATAGAGAGGAGAAAGCAAATCATAGATTTTATAGCTTGATGGTCTGTAGTTCCTTGTATGACACAGTTTTTACAGATGAAGAAAAAGTTGGGACTTGGAGTTAATTGTAGTTTTATTCTCTCTGAGGTGATTTTTTTCTTTATTTGTGTCCTTTAACTCCAACATAGACCATTAAGAAGGAACAAATAGTCTGTCTTCTGAGATCTTCCACAGACATGTTTTAAGGATCAGTATTAAAATAAAGCATGTGATTATGAAATACCATTTAACATCCAGATTTTTTATAAAAGGTGTTTCAAGTTCATGTTCAGTAAGATACATGTATTACCAGGAAAAAGTGAGATTTTATCTATTCTGCAAGTCTGCCTGGTTTGCTGATTTTGCTTTCAGAGAGGTACGGTTGGGAGTCCATTAGAGGTGTCATCATATTTACGTTACCTACCCATTCCATGCATTTGCGTCTTGGTTATTTACTAGGTTTTCAGCAAATTTACTCTTTAACCATCATCTTTACTCTGCAAGAGGAAAAAGGACTATTCTGTAGTACGATCCCATCTCAAACGAAAAACCCAAAGCATCCTTAACATTAGGGTTTCTTTCATCCCTGCCATATTAAACCTCAAAGTTTAATGTATTAAATAGTACTGTAACATTGCATGGTTTTGGGCATCTTTATGAAAGCTGATTCTGAAAACAAGTGACTATGTGAGGCTCTAAGCTGGAATTATTTGAGTGAGAAAGGTTCGGAGCCCAGAAAGAGCTGGTGGATGCCAGGGTGTCAGCACTTGGAGATAAATCCTGGCACAGGTTACTTGTTAGTGTGTTGTTCCTGGCAGAGGAGGGATGGAGGACAAGGCTTGCTGTCTTTCCTTCTTGAGATTGAGAGTACTGTGCAGATTTCATTTCATGGTGTATCCAAGGTGCTGAAGAAACCTTAGAGGAAAGGATACTGTGTACTAAAATGTTCTTCTTTCACTTTTCAGAGAATAATGAATTTGGGGATGTACATTGTCATGTGACTGGATCACATGAAGAAGCGCTTTATTACAGACATCAGTTCCATGGTGTTAATTTGAAATGCCTTAATGGCAGGCTAAAACCAGTCATTTCATTTTTGTAAATTGCAGATTTTATCACAGAGTAACAAATGTTGCTGTAATTAGACTTCTGTTTTTATATATATATATATG
>NW_010166353.1:0-206 GCF_000695765.1 Mesitornis unicolor
CCGGACCCCCATGCCCACCCCGGGGTTTCATCTCCTCACCCCCTGGGCCGGAGCTGTGGACAGGATCGGGCCCCACCTCAGAGGCTTGGACTCGGGTGCCCGGGGGGATTCGGTGGGGTCCCCTGGGCAGCACCATGGCACCTGTGTTGTGCTGGGGGCTGGTGTGGGCTCCGGCATCGTCTCTGGCTCTCCCTGGGTGCCGTGCA
>NW_010166353.1:231-488 GCF_000695765.1 Mesitornis unicolor
CATGGGCATGGGCACAGGTATGGGCACAGGTGGGCAGCGCTGGGGCTGCTGAAATGAGCCCGGGGATGGTGCTCCCCTTTGAACAGTTGACTTAGCAAGGGTCACATCTCAAACTGTCTTTTTTTCTTTTCTGTTCTCTTCTTTTTCTTCCACATTATTATTTTCTTTTTGTCTTCTTTTCTCTTTTTTTTATTTTTTTTTCTCTCTTTTCTCTTTTCTCTTTTCTCTTTTCTCTTTTCTCTCTTCTCTTTTTTGTT
>NW_010166353.1:654-944 GCF_000695765.1 Mesitornis unicolor
TTTTCTTTTCTTTTCTTTTCTTTTCTTTTCTTTTCTTTTCTTTTCTTTTTTTCTTTTTTTCTTTTTTCTTTTTTTTCTTTTCTCTTCTTTGTCCTCTCCTCTCCTCCCCAACTCCATCCTTCCCGAGGTTCCCACCACCTCCCCACCACCCCAGTCTCTGTCCATCTCTGGGTCAGCAGAGCCTGTTGTTGCCCACCGACAGCACTGGTCTGATGTGGGGAGCCGTGCGGTCGTTGGCCAGAGCCGTTCTACTCACAAACCCGCGCTGTTCCCAGCGCTTCGTGCAGCCG
>NW_010166353.1:1210-2039 GCF_000695765.1 Mesitornis unicolor
CTGGTCCAAGCTGGGCTTTGCCAGCACAGCAGCACCAGAATAGCCCTGGCCAAGGCATCGTCCCTGGCATGCTCCAGGTCAGGGCCTCGGCCGAGTCTCCCGTCAGGTGAGGAGAGTGACTTCATGCCCTCCTCAGCTCTCTGTCCCTGCTTGGGGACTTCCTCCTGCTCCCCCTGCTCACCTCTGTCCCCCCTCGGACACAGGCCAGGAAGTCAAGAGGGAGCTGCCTGGATTAGCAGGGAAGCAGCACCGGCACCGCCGCCATGCATGAGGCCTCCCCCTGCCCACGGGGAAGCCGGGAAGGGCTCCAGCTGCCAGGACTCAGAAATAACCCCAGCACTGAGCACCCACTGCTGGCCCCACACGTGTCCCTCAGGAGCCACTGTCAAGGAGCTGGCAGTGTTTCTGGAGCCCTAACAGTTATCCCTGGCTCCTGGATCTGCAACAGGGTTGCAGTGGGAGTGGAATTTGGGATGCTTATGGGCGGAAAATGTGCAAATTTTATGACCTTCTGCAAACCTCTGGCTCGTCTCTGGCACCTGGCAGCCCCCCTGGCGCTCCCTGAGCCCCCATGCTGGTACCCATAGGCTGGGAGCGAGGTGAGATGGGAGCCAGCCTCAAAGGCTACTGGAGGGGTGGAAGCCAGGCATCCTACTAGAGTCCAACCAGAGACTCTCAGGCCCCCGCTTACCCCCACCTGAGCCTGGGAGAGGGGAAAGGGTCTCCATCCAGACCCCAATGAGACTCACAGCTCCCGCTGCTTTGCTCAGATTCATCCTTGGAGACTGGATTTGGTGCAGAGGTGATGTGCCTGCGCTGCCCGACTGAG
>NW_010166353.1:2156-2454 GCF_000695765.1 Mesitornis unicolor
GCCTTTGTACGGGCGAGCCCCGGCAGCACCTGGGGAAACGGGCACGGAGCTGGGCTGCGAGAGGCATTGTGGCCACGTGGCCTGGTCGCAGCCACATCTTGTGGGTGCCGAGGGGGATCGTGCCTCTCCCTGGCCATTGCCACTCGACTCCACACATCGCCCGGCTGCCACCGCTGGTGTGAGCACATGGCCATAGCGGGGAGCTGCCCACTGGGCATATCTCATAGAGACATCTTTGGCAAACCTTTCTGAAAGCACCGCAGCTTTTCAGTGACAGAGGGGAGCACCGGTGCTCACC
>NW_010166354.1:0-51060 GCF_000695765.1 Mesitornis unicolor
CTTTTCCAACCGAGCGATTCTCTGTGTGATTGTGTGTGTGTAACTGAAGTCTTGTGAGTGTACCCTTAATGGCACTTAGTTCTTCAAAAGACATCCAATATTTAGGGGAATTCATTTCTGCTCAGCTGCAGCAGGTGAATATTGAATCTGATATTCCATTCCCAGCACATTTAATAGTTGTCGCACTTTGGCACCTTCTTTCTTGATCTCTCCTCTCTTCAGGTGGTTGTGTTGTGATGTTTAAGACAATGAGTCTCTCTGGGTCTGGTTTGGTTGACATGGGGTCTCTTGGCAGGCAGCTGACGTCCTGTCTTCCATTAATAATTGTACCTAGTGATATGGCAAAGGTTTGAATCTCTGATTTGTATCTTCTGTCACAGTAGAAATGCTGCCTGACACTGCAGATGCCCCAGGTATATAAAGTAGGAAGGCTTATTTGGTCAGGTCAAGTGCCCTGAGTTATTTACAGTACACTGCTCAGTGGCTTTGGGTTGACATCAGCTTTGAAGAAGAGATTGTGATGCATTTGCTGGTCATTTCGGTGGCTTTTCTTTGCAGCTCTGCCTGGGCTTGACCAGCTTCCATGTTGTGAATCCTGTGCTTGGGCAGGCTCAGACAAACTGGCTGATAGACACAGAGGGGTCTGCTTCTAAACTCAATTTGCTGTCCTAGAGACTTTCTCCTTTAAGTTATAGATGCTTTTTAGAGAGATATTCTTTGGGAGAGAATAGAGACTCCCTGACTACTATTCTCTTCCACCTTGTCTTTCAAATGAAATTTGGTACTGAATTCAATATTCGAGTCTGTGGCTTGTCCTGCCCTGCTGGCCAGCTACAGTTGATATTCTGTGCAACAGCCATAATATGTTTTAAATAATGTCATGACTTGCTTTTCTGAATTTTCTTATTGGCAACTGCATTTGCTATATGGCCTCAACATGAAGCTAATTCATCCATCTAATTATCAAGTCCAATATTGCTGCTTTATCCGTGCTCCTGAGTTCAGATGCCAGCTGCAACCAAGTGCCCATTGTTTATACATCTTTGCTGCAAGAATGGCAGCCAGCTCCTGCCTGCATGCATGTGAACTGAGTATCTTTGGAGCATTAGTCACACCATGAACAACCTTCCCTTCATTAGCATTGCTTCATTACGTGAATTACCATTTTCTTTTCTTGAGGTAGCTGTGGTTGCAAGTCCCAGAGCTGCTGTTTCCTATAACTCTTACTCTCTCAGCTGCGTATTATCTTCTGTGAGGCATGATGTTTCCGTAGAACGTTTCCTGACCCTTGACATGAGCATTCTCAGTTTGTGTCCCTCTTTTCCTTTGTATCTCTTTTAGCTTTAGCCTGTGTGGATGTTCCATCTCAGCAGTCCTTGCTGGGAAATAAAGAGAAGCTGCACCACAAATTGCATTTAAACAAGCCCAGGGACAGAAGTTAAATGCTATAAGAATTTCAGTAATGGATTTAGCCATATGTTCATCCTTTTTCATCCTACTGAGATTCTGTTTGCTGCTGAAGCAAGAGGGAGAGGGGCTAGGGAAATTCCAGCTGTCATTGAAACACCCTTCTCTACTGACACAGTTTAGTAGCAGTGTACCAGGTGGTGTGCAGTGCACTGAGCAGATTCATTTTAAAGAGTTCAGCTGAGGCCACCTATTGATTATATAGTAAATCCAACTTCAGGGTTTCTGGTTAGGGATCAGAGAGGTTCTGGCCACATGGTGCACAGCAGTGATCCAATGTAAATTCATCCTGTCAATTCAGATTTGTTTGAAAGTAGTAGGTTCAACAGTTTAATGTTGTACTAGCCCACTTTATGTCTGATTAGGTATTGCTTATTCTCACAAAATGAGCACAAGAAGCACTCTGTGGTGTGTACTCTGGCTAATCTGCCAAAAATACCATGGCATGATCACAATCAAATGAATACTGCTGAGTCATCATGCGCAGCCCTGGCGTTATTGGCTGTGGACGTGCACTGACAAATACACAATAGTAAGTGCTCTTGAGCTCTTGGCAGAGCTCATGCTGTAGGTGTTGCTGCTCAGTCTGCCTGAGCCATGTAGGGAAGCTGAAGAGCCACAAAGACCTTTGAGGCCGCAGAATTAGCATCTTCCTTCTTCAGCCTTAGCCAGCAGACTGTTTTGGCTATGACCTCTGTGGGAAATGCTTCCCACTTGTTTCTTGATGTTTCTGTAGCTTTGACTTCTTCCAGCATTTGAAGACCAGCAGTCACCCCAAGTCATGAGAATGCCCTCAGCACACCCCTGTTGCCAAGCTTTTCCCCTGCAGTGCTTAAGAACACGTGAGCAGAAGACCAAAGTTAAGCCAAGATGCTTGCATCTTGCATCACAGGTGCAGCATAGGGTGCAGAATATCTCAAGACAAGATAGAGAAGGCCATATTGCTCAGGCATCCCCATTTTTCATCCCGACATTACAAAGTTCCCTACTGACTTGCTGTGTGCTGCTGAGTCCATTACCAAAAAAACTTGTATATTTTCCTTTGGTAAATGTACTCTGGGCATATCCTTTGAGGAAAAGTTTGGGTTTTTTCCTCTGATAAATGGCCAACAGAAAAAAACAAAACCCTACAACCTATTCTGTGTTCCAAATTCCAGTCTGCATGAGCTAGCAGTCATTATCAGATGTTAGTGACGGAAGTTGTAATTTGAGTGCCATTGCAGAATTAAAATTTAGGCACTCCCCCTTCTCTGCCTGCTCCTCTGTTTAGCTAGCACCAATGTTTTGGAAAGAGAGATTTAAATCCACAGGATGTAGCCACCCTGTTCTGTTAATCTCACAAAAGCCACGTTTTAGGCTATGCATTGTTAAGTATTATCTCTTTGCACATCTGCTTGTAATTTGCTGTGGGCATTCAAACTGATTTGGAGTGTTTCCTATGCCAAGGTAGCTATTTGGTTTCTCTGATGCAGTGCAATGCAGTGCAATGCAGCGGGGCAGTGTCAGAGCAGGTCTGCTGAGTGAGTCTCACTGACTGTAGAAGAAAGGGAGTGAGCAAAGGCCAGTATTGTAAAGCTGCCTTAGATCCCAGCTGCATATTGAGCCAAAATCTGTCTTACAGAGCCATGTTCTTTTTCTCTAGGCAGTCCAAGGAACAGAGGTCTGTCCTGTGTCTCTCTGGATACGTGACTCAGAGATTCAGAAAAGACTTGCATGAGCAGTGGAAGTGATTCATCTCATTTTATTTAGGGTGGGTCTGTTTCAAGCTCTTCCCAGCTCTTTCTTTGCCTTTGTTTTAGGTCCATAACAGCTCTGTCCACTGTGAAGCATGGAAACTTTCTGTGTTGGATCTGCCAATACAAACTATTACAAATATTACTAGATAATACCATATTAAAGCACATCTGTTTTATAAAGATGGCTGTCCTGGGTGATAGGCAAAATCAGAAAGCATGAGAAAAATATTGGTCAGAAGGGCTCCACTTAAGCAACTTGTGTCACTACTGGGTATGTGCAGCTGATCTTTTTTACTGCTGTCTGCCTCTTGACCATTTGGAGAATTAAATAATACACAGTGTATATTATATCTTCTTGCACTGAAATACCACCCTAATGGTAGCCACGTTTTAAAATGGAGCCCTCTCTCCAGTTCAGCTGGATTAAAAAAAAAATAAATAAAAAGGGAAAAAGCTCTAATTGTGAGAAAGAAATGCCAAGAAATGCCAGGGTTGATGCAGCATTTAAAGGTACTAGATAAAAGTGAGATTAACTGTCACTAATGCTGGAGTCCTCAGTCTGGGTCATGCAGCAGAGGAAATTCTGGAGGTCTTCTCTAGCTGACTGAAGCGATGACAAAAGGTGGCCTTGACCCCAGTGACTCGTGAATTTTGCCCTGTGTATGGTGCCTTATTTGACATTGAACACTTCAGCAGTGCGGCTTCAGACTCTGCTCTCTGTGGAATACAAAGGAGTAAATCTACTTACTAAGCAGAGTCCCACATGCAAAACCTGCTGGGGAACAAGCATTGACCCTTGCCCTTTCCTGGCTATGGGTCTCGGGCTGTGCCTTGGGCAGCTCTGTGTGAGCTGGCAAGCTGCCCTTAGCTTCCTCTTGGACTGCAGTACAAAGCACACATGCATGTTTTCTGTGCTGGATGCTAATCTCAGAGCACTGCAATCATGACCTGTTCTGAAAATGTAAGTGATTGCACCGGCTGGGCAATGGGTGTTCAGCCATATCTTGCCAGGTGCCCAGCTTTTAAGGGCATAAAAAGAAGAGTGCACTTTTCCTTAAAAAATGACCTGAAATATCCCTTGATCAAGCCTTTGGAAAATTTACATGCAATATTTTGTTGTTTATTTTGACAGAGAAAGAGGGCTCTTCAGAGATTCTAGCTAAACATGAAAGGAAAAACAGAATGAAAAAAAATTTATGTAGGAAAGCAGCTTTTCATAATGAAGTCCTTTTCCAAATACTACCTATTTGTGGCATTTGGGCCAATTTCATTGAAGTACTATAGTGCTGTATTTTAATTAGTATTTAGATAATTTAAAGCAGCAGATCTGTGGGAAATTATAACTACTGGGCCAGGTATTTTGGAAAGAGGGAAACCCCTTATAATGGATAAATAAGTTTAGAATCCATATTTTCTGGATAAGGGCCTTGTTCTTCCTCAGTATTTATACATATAGCTTCACATTTTTCCCCATCTCAGCCTTCTCATAGTTACTTTCAGCAATCTCTGTGTATGACTATTTTCTATTAAACCTATATTTGTATTATTTATAGACACCTCTGTATTACTGCTAAGAAGTTTTTCACGTTGACTTCTTTATTTGTTGCAGTTTATATTTTTCTTTCATGGGTGGCTATAGGTTCTCCTGAAATGACATTTCAATTTTAACATTGCAATATAATGCCAGTGTTAAAATGTTTGTAAGCAAGAAATGCACTGTGGTAATTTAAGCCTCAGAAAATGAAGAGGCAGCTATTACAAGTGAAGCGGCTCCCTGAGGTCAGGCAGGATTCAGCACTCCCAGGGCTTGCTTCTGCCACCTTCACTCACCCTGAGCAGCCCGTGATTTCTGAGAGGCCGTGCTCTTTCAGAGGACAGGCTGCTCGCCCAGTGAAAGACTGCTCAGCAGGGACAAGGGGAGACAAATCTGAGTCCGCTGCCTAGAAGCTTTCTGAAAAGATTAATAACTCTTTGAAAGAGCCCAGTAATGAGAAATGATGTTGCTTTTATTGTAGGCCATTGGGTCCTGGATGGTTGTTCCCATTTCCCAGGGCTAATCTTTAAAGTAAATAGTTTTCTTTTTGTTGACTGTCAGCAGTGGGTCACTGTGCAGTGACCTGGATGTGCAAGCGTTGTGGACTAGAGATCTTGTGGTCTCTGTCAAATCTGCACAGGGCGTATCTCCTGCTCCTGAATGCCCCTTGCCATCCATTCCTTTCAGTCAGAAAGGAAGGAGACAGGCTCTGAGCAGGCTGAGATTGAGTGATTTCACTGTTGAGAAGTGGCCTCAGCTGCCTGATGAACAAGTCCTTTCTTGCTGACCTTTCTTTTCTTACTTCTGAACCTCTTTTTCATCTCAGCAATGAAGCTTTGCTCCACTCCTCCTCCTGCTTTTTTTCCTTTTTCTGTTCTCTCCTTAACTCCTCTTCTCTTTACAGAATATGGCATTACGTATGTGTGTATGCACACACACAGAATTTAAGTAAATTGTAAAATCTACTTCCAATAGACACATACAGACCTTGCCTTTCACCCAGTTTTTTCTTCCATGACTCCATAGTGTGGCATGGTCTACTAATTAGAAAGATCATAACACCAAAGCAGCATACATGTACTCTTCCTAGTATTTTTGTCTTTAGTTGCATGTATTTGTTATTTCCTCTCTAAGAGATATGAGAGCATCTTCCAAGGCACTGTTTCTTTGAAAATTACTGATGTCAATGAAAGATAGATGAATAATGATTTGTTGTGCATCTGCATTGGGTCTTCCACAAATCATGATGGGAATACTTAAATTAAAAATCTTGATTTTTATAAGAAAAGTTGCCTTGGTCATGTGAGAACTGTCACCTGGTGACAAATTTGCCTATATACCTACAGCCAGCCTCAAAAGACTGAGAAGATCACAAAGGGAGGAAACAGGTCTACCCAGAAGTCCAGTCCTCCCTATCCCACAGAAGTAATTTTTCATTCCAGGTGTAACGCTTTACAGCACTACCGTCTCCCTCAGTCACAATATCAGTGACTGCAGTTTGGCTCTGGGAAGAAAAGCAGTGCACAGACTCTATTCCGTGTACAGCTATACAACTATTTATTTTTCAAGTCATTGCCTCATTACAATTTTTCATGAATAAAAAGGTGCAATGGGGAGATTCTCCCTGTGACAAACCCTGCAGCGCTTCAGTAGTGCTTTCATAGCTGATGACTTGAGGCAGTTCAAGGGAACCAAACTTTAGGCATATCAGCCTAATAAAATGGACTGTAATGCAGCACTGTCACTTTTTGTCTCTGGTCCTTTTAGGGATGTTCTTTTTTTCTTGTAGAATGATCCAATAGGGCATCAGTGGGTGGGTGACTGCTCGCAGAGCCCTTTCTAACCTAGGGCAGCCCAGTGATCTGTTCACCACTTCCCTGAGACAGCTGGCCAGGAAGCTTACCACTTTATCCCAGCTGAAGGGAGAAGCCAGGGATAGTTTCAAAACTAAATACAGGCTCAGTACTCTCTCAAGCACATGAAGAAGCTGGCTTTCAGCAATGTATGTCCCAGGCTTTACAGGAGCTGAAATCTTGTGCACACACCTCTGCAAACCATAACCTCTCATCTCATAACAGAGTGTTTCTAAAACAGTCACATACTGCTGTAAGAAACACAGCCCAGTCCTCACGTCGCAGATCTTGTAACCTCTCTTCATGATAAGAAAGTGAACAGATGGGAAACCAAAGGCAGCACCCAGCTGAGCTTGAGAGTTTGGGATAAGTATAGAGGGAATAACCACAACATAGGGGTAATGAGCCACTGTCAGGTGCTATGGGCACAGAAAGGCATCAGTAAGTCTTATGAGATTTGAAGTGACTTAGTAGATTTTCTTTAGAGGAAGCTTTCCATTTGCAAAAGGAATGTGATGAAAAAGGAAGGGGCAGTGTTGGAGAGCACCAGCAGCTGGAGAGCCACCTCTTATCTTCTCGGTCAGCTGCAAGCCAGTACTGACCAGTGTGTGCTTTGAGGGAAGTGGGTAATACCAAAGTACAGAGCTTGTTTGGTGCATTAGGAGAAGAAAGAGGTAGATAAGGGATGCAGAGTAGTGGAAAACACAAATGAGATTATAAGTTAGGAGGATAATTTTTACTTCAATGTGTTAAATGGTTTTGCAGGAAGGAAATAGTAGATTTTTGAAACCAGGAAGAGGAAGCTTCAGTTCTGGACATGTGAGACAATGAGACCTGAACCAGAGCTCTACCAAAGAAAAAAGGGCTGGATTTTTAAGGCAGTATGCAGGAAGGATGGACATGATGCCTCTTCTTTTTGCCATTCACAGGTTACTCCTCTTACAAAATTACTGAACATTTCCATGCCTGACATTATTTAGAAATTGTTACAATTAAGCTAATCTAATTATTTAGGTTCCCTCTATTTCAGTTCCTCTTATTGTTGGAATTAGTTCCTCTGCTAGAATCTGCAAGATTTTGCAACTTTTAACTTGTTACTTTTGATGTAACCATTATGTCAGTGTAAAAGTGCTCCAAGCTTCCACAGTAATTTTCTGTAGTTCTGTCTTAGGCCAAATAACCTAAAATTTGTTCAGGGCTTAAAACTTTAAGATTGCCCAAACTGCGTTCCTCAATTTTTATCCTCTTGTTTATTACTCTACTAAAAGCAAAAGCTCACACAACTGATGGGCTTTTCTAATCAATCTTGATCTAGCTCCCACTAATGTTAATGGAGATACTTCCTTTCATGCCAGTGAGCCTAATTTGAGTAAAGTTAAAGCCTTGATAATATCAAGCTTACGTCATGAATCCTAAAGATTGGTGTAATATGAGCAAAGACCAATGCTTGTTGTGAGCCATAATGATATTTTTTATTAGAGACACTCTTTTAAAAAATGAAATAAAAATAAAAATTTGTTATGTTCCTCCAACTAATATCCAGGTTTGCTGAAAAAAAAAATCTCTCTGGAAACACAAGAAATTACTTAAATTCTCAGCTACACCCTTATTTTACCATACCATACAGAAGTTATGTTTTCCAGTACAGCAGATGTTGTACTGAGGATTTTCCAAGTGCAGTTTTTACTGTCTCAAGCTAGCATATACTGTAGTTGATTCATCCTTATTATATCTAACCTACAATGAAAGAAATAACCCCTCTGGTCTGAAAGAACACGGGAGGTGGTAGGAGTGCTATGCTAGAGGGAGAGAATTACCCAGAGGAACTGTAAACACCTGGAGCCGGTTGTCTCTCCTGGAGGACCAACGCTTCCCAAGCTGTCCTAGGGAAGAAAGGTAGGATGCCTTTGGCCTTTGTTTGGTTTAGTAGTTTGTTTCCTTAACAAGCTGAGAACAGAAGACAACTTTGGGCCAGGAATGAACAAAAAGAAATATTTTGTATTGCTTTTCATTCTCAGACAGGAAGAATATTCTCCAGATGGTGTTGATTGTTTTGGTGGTGAAAAGTATAGATGTGGAAACCCAGTGACTAGAGGGGGAAAGGGAGTAATCTGGGGAAGGTACAAAATAGTACAAGGCAGCCTTGCTCTTCTTGCTACAGGCACTGAGACTGAGGAGCCAAATTATGATATTATGACACTTTTCATAAAGATATTCAGTAGGACTGACACATGAGGCTGTGGAAGTAAAGGTAACATAAAAGGGCATGCCTTCAAGCTATGATCTAAAGTTTCGCTTTTGTCTTCACAAGACAGTACAAGTCTGGGGAAGATTAATAAAGCTGAGGCTGTGATTCTGCCGTCACTCTCTACAGACACAAGCACAGGCTGCTGCCAGTGAGACAGGGCCACACATTTTGACAATAGTCTGACCTTACATTTCCTCAAGGTAACCAGGGAGTTATGGTTTCAGTTAATTCAGGCTTACTTCTTGATAGAAAATAGGGTATTACTCTGGTTTGCATGTAAAAAGGAGCAAAAACCACAAAGATAACAGCTTATAAACCCTGAAGTACATCAAGTAAGATTTATCTTCTAGATGTAATTCTTTCAACAGTACTAAGATGTCTGAGGCATTCTCAACTTACCTGCTACATCCAATTTGAAAATAAATTTGATAGCGAACAGGGGAATCTTTCACTAACAGGTACTACGCTTGCCATACCCACAAGGAAAGCAGTTCGTCCTCTGAGAGAATGTGTTGGAGCATGCTGGGTGCCTGGACATGCTAGTGGCACCGCCTGTCTCCATCACTGATCTGATCTGCTCTGCTCTGGCAGTAGGATCCAGCTGTGTGGTGAGCTCCAGCCTTTCTCACTTTCTTGGTGCCAATGCTCTGTCTGCAGGAAATGGGGATGTGAGGTCTCAGCTCCCTTCCCTGCTGCTGGCTCCCAAGACGCTGTCCTGCCACTGCACTGACTCTGAAGGTTGCATCTTCATGAACATGGTGCTGCCAACTGAGACAGATGCACGAGCTTCAGGCAAGGTACAGAAATGAATTGTTCTATAACTAGCTGAAGAGAGGTACAAATCCAGAAGAACCAGCCCAAACCTCTCCAGATTACTTGTATGTACTCCCCTGCATGAGTTTTTCACCAACTTGTAGGGCATTCAGTAAATTTAAATCAAACTGAAGAAAATATTTTCTCCTGATCCCTACATGCACAGGTTTTCTTTCTTGAAAGAAAGAAACTTCTGTACTTGAGAAAGAAGACTTCTTGCAGTCTCTTTCTCCAGTAGAACCAGTTTCCTTCTAATCATCCATGCATGCCGCACCCACCCTTTCATTTTTCTTGGTAGTGTCCAGTTCTCTTTCATAGTATCCCCTTGACCAGCTTCTTCAGGCAAATGCCTGAAGTGATGCCTCCAGCTGATGTGCTCTTTTGGAAACAGCCTCTCAATGTACAAAACATTCAGGCACGGTAAAGGACAGAGAAAGACCTAGACACTATTGCTAACTATCCAAAATGTACACAATCTGTGGTTGGTTGCGATTCCCCCCCAACCCATAGTTCCATTTTATACATGTCTGTATTTATCCATGTTAGATACTTTTCTTTCTTATCTGCGTGACACACTTGTACAAGTGTGTGTAGACAGACTGCAGCACTGTGCACTAAGTGGGCTTGAGAAAGGCTCATGGGAAAAGCAGAGCTAAAACAATCACGAGACTAATTCTGAGTAAAAGGCTGAAAGAGCAAGAGCCTGGGGGGTGTTTAGTTCTGCTGGGTGATTTGTGTCCTAACACTAAACCTTCCTAAGTGTGTCTTTTTTCCCCAGAGAGGGATAGTGCTTGAAAGAATAGTGGAATGGTATCATTAGGCACAACATCATAAATGCAAGCTAAATGGGTCACCACAAAAGAATACAAGTCACTAACTTTGAAGTTTGCAAGTACAATACATAGGAGAACCGTATGTGCTTAGGTGTTCTCGATTGTGGTGGCTGACTTGGTGAGGTTTCAAACAGAAGGAAATGCATCGATGTTCTGTCTATTTCACTCTGTGAAGTGGTAGTGCTTTTTCCACCTACAAAGGAGAATAAAACGTTTTTGTCCCCCTTTAAAATTTTCTGTTATGGTGATGCCTGAAAAAGCCCTGATAGCAGACCATGTACCACAGTACTGCCCACCTTACTGATCTCCGCTCTCTCTTGTTCACAGCATCTGTTGATTTGTGTTTTACGAAAGGTGTGAAGCAGAGATAATCTGTGTACAAAACCTAGCAGAGGACGGCTTTGATCTGTGACCAGCTCGTATTATCAGACTCATTAATAATAGCAAGGAGTTCCTTTAGCACAGGTTTTTGTGGACTACTGTCCTCAGGAGTAGTTAACATATCATTTCCCCAGTATCTAAAGAAGGCTGTTGTTCAACGGGTGTACAAATAGCATTCCTCTTTTCTTCCTGACTAGCTACTTTCATGAAACATGCTGAAAGATAACATACAAGAGACCTTTCCATCTCTGTCAAGTGGAATTGAAGTTGTCCAGAAGTTTAGAATGATGATGGGAACTGAGAAATGCCAAGACAATGGCTTGTGTCTTACCTTCAGAGCCATCAAGCTAAAAAGGGGCTGCTTTATTTTTGCTTAAGAAAAAACAAAACTAGGATGGCAAACAGTGTGCGGCTCTAGTGTAAAACAGGCCACAGAGCAAAAGTAAGTCTACCTTACTTGGTTGTTACTTTAATATTGTCCTGCGTTGTGGAATTATATTTTTTAAATGAGTGCTGTAAGCATGACTGGTCGGAAATTTTTTAGTCCTAGGCTGGAGGCACCTCTTCTGCTTTCCTGCATAGTGTAGTGCATTGCCATTAATGCATCTTTCTGCTAACAGAGGGCAATACAGAAAAGCGAACAGGCACATATGAAGCCTACTGTTCTGTAAGTATGAATTGAAGCAATTTTTTCTTTGCTTCTTCATGTTAAGTCAAATCTATGTTTCTCAAATCCTTGTGCTTCATACAAAATCTTGAAGTACCTATGGCCAAATCCATTATGAGGATACCTCAAATCACAGTCCTCATGCTTCAGTACATACCAAGTCACTGTATTGACACTGAGGTCTCTTGGAAGAAAAATTTAGAGGAAGTAAAATGGGATCTCAGTGTCTCTTCTTTTTTTCTAGCTTCTCAGAAATAGTTCTATTAGAAGCCAAACATTTCAACAACTTAAAACCTGTTTTGAGAGGTTGCTAAAGGATTTGCTTTGCTTCATGAGAATATGCTTCAATTTCTTCATGCAGACAAGGGTGAAAAAAGTCACACTGCCCTGCAGTCTGCAATGCTGATTGAGAAAATGCTGGGGAGATGGGTCAGCAATCAGTGGTTATCCCATTGCTGGTTAACCAGCCAGAGCCCAAACAAGTAAATAAATAATAATTGTGGGGTTTTATCTTCATTAGATGGATTTGGATCTGGTAGGAATTACATAGGAACATCTGAGTACAGTCCTTCCTTAAGTGCACACCAGCCACTGATATTCACAGACTGTGCTCTGGGTGAGAGAAGATTTCTCTTTTGTCATCACTACTGCAGTGCTTCTGTCGACAGAGTGGCTGCATCTCTTTTCCCTCTACAGCAGTTGCAGTGTATGCAACAATAGCAGCCAGCAGCACTGTGACATAAACGTGTCCAAAATGATACTTCAATTTAATTACCTATGAAACTTATTCTGTGAGAGGGGGGAAAAAACCCATTATTGCTTTCCTTAAATAGATCAAATTACAGTAATAATCCTGAATGGTCCTTTGCCTTTGATTTAAAGAATGCAGGAGAGGCCTGCATACTCACTAAATCAGCTGTCCACTGGTAGAAGGAGCTTGGTACTGCAACAGAGATTCAATGCTCTAATTAAAAAGTCTCAAGCTATTAGAATTTTCCATTATGAAAACAGAATGTCTGTTTGCCTCACAATTATGATGTTATCTTGACTCGTCTCATATATCACAGACATGTGGAAGTTAATTTGGGCTTGGAATTTAGAATTTGTTTCCAGTGCTTTTATATTGTGCCCTGGTACTTGGTTTTTTTTCCTCCCATTAGAAAAAAAATGCATTTGGCTTTCTCATATTTTGTAAGAGGTACAATCCTGTACCTCTATAAAGGGCTTAAAATCTCTACTTACATTACAAATTCTTCTGATTTTCTGAGTGTAGGGTTTTGCACCACTGCCTGTATTTTCTCTAAGAAACCTATTCCAGGTTGGTTTCCATTTCAAAAGAACTTCTTCCACTTGAAAGCATTGTTTCTTTTGTTCCTTTCTAAATATTTCTTGGAGGTCATATTTCTAAATTATCCTGGCAGATCTTCAAAAAATGGTAGAACCTATCATGAATCAAAGTAATGGAAACAGTATTCTTTGGTAAGAGAGAGGTGCCTGAGCTCTGGTATCTGGGCATGTTACTATTTAATATAAAAGCAAGAAGTTAATACAGTCCCAAGTACTTAGGAAGTCCTGTTGAGAAGAACAGCAAAACTGAAGAACAGAGAAGCCATTTGATGATTATGATTTCAGCTGCCTTCTGTAGTACAAAATTCTCTTGCTGCATATCTTCAAGGTCCATTATGGATACATAGAGTGTGTGGATAGATAGATAGATAGATAGATAGATATAAAAATGTGTAAGGTATTGGGCTAGGCAGTAATTGGTACATGGTGACTTGGCAATAACGAATACTGAGATTCAGTAAATGAGCATGTAGGAAGATATTTTTCACTCCTTTCTTGAGCAAAGCTCTCTTTCTTAATTAACTGAGAGGGCCTTTTGTAAAGAGGAATAGAAACCACCCAAGTTAGACTCCTCTTCTGAATTTCCTTTCAGAGGAGCCCTTTTGCCCCTGCTGAGAGACCAGCCTCCTGGTTTGGACACGACAATTAAGTCTCCAACGTTGGACTATGCCAGGATAAACATCTGTACAAATGGACATGTACATGTGTAAGCCTGTGCATGTTGAAACCAATTCTGCAAATAAACTCTCCTGAAGCAAACATTGCATTTCGTAAAGCTTATTTCCCACTACACAGTTCACTTCACCTGAAAGCACTTTTTTCACACCTTCTGTGTGGTTGTTTTTCACAGAAGACTGATATAGAACTAGGCTATATCTGAATGGCAGAACTTGGGCATAGTCCTGTGCTCACAGACTTAAGTACACATCCAGTCACATCCCAACTTACGTCAACCTTGAGAATGTGAAGTTTCTGATGCAGGATTTTTGGCAGGTTTATGATTTGAGAAGAAATTTACTAATACTCTTAGTCTGATGTAACTTGATCTACTTTTGTAACTTTCCAAAGGAAAGAGTAAATAACTGTCATTACGTGTGGAGATATTAGACTGATACTTATTCCCTGCATTGGTTTTTTTTTTTTTTAACATATGCCAATTATTTTTTATACTATCTGAATTTTCTGTTCGGAAGAAAGAATCTCCACTTGTGTGCCACTGAATTGTCACGGAGCTTATTATCTCTGATGAGACGAGCAGTAGCATGGAATAATTAAACTTACTTCCCGCTGGCTAGTGGGAAATTTTTCCACGCCGTTCCTTTTGATTTGACCTTTAACTAAACACATTTATCTTTGCTACATGGATGGTGTTTCATCCCCTGGATGCAGTGTGTTGCTTTATCCTGAATGAGGCAGTGACTTCTACAACATTGTTTTCAAAACTATGTTTGCAAGAAAGAAAATGTGAGCTTTTATTTTGCTGAATGAAGAAAAAACATTGCCTCTGCAGATCCTTGTTAGATGGCAGTTAAATCTGATTTCTCTGCCTATGTGAATTAATTTCTATAATGGAATTTTGTTATTAATGTTGTTAAATTGTGTTGCTTTGCTTATGCATGTAGTGTTTAATCATATAAGAATCTAAATCAGAGCTTTCTGATGTGACCCACCATGTAAAGATAGCTCTTGGGAGACTCAGGAGTTAATTCATGCTGAAATGAAAAGGAATAAAGCTTCTATTATAAGCTTTTCCTTAGTTACCAGCATAAAGTATCCAACATTTTAAAAAACCAAACTGAAAAATAAAAAGGTTTCCTGTCAAAGTGAAACGTAGCCTAGTTACAGTATGACATGAGTTTGATTTAGTGGTATCTGGTTATTGCCTGTGGGTAAGTGGCGTTTTCCTACAGCAGTTTTTCCTTCTTTTATTTTTAGGTCATTTGAATCCTTATGAATACGGGTGCCCTATAGACATAAATGTGTGAGAAACACTGCATGGGAACCAACAAGCACACGCTTACTCATACCATCTTCATAACACTGTCCAGCTGTGTTTGGTCAGAAAGAAAAACAAGGGGAGTGTAATTCCTCAGCCTGCTAGAGGCTGTTCTCTGGGGACCTTTTTCCCTGCTCTACTTTTGCAATTACAGTTTTATATTAGTAAAAACAGTCTTAGTGTAGTATCTCCCCGTCCCTAGGCAGGAAAGTAATTTCCCTTCCTTGATTTTTCACTCTGACCCTATTTTCTTTTTCTTGTTTTTCAGTGGAGAAACCTGCCTGTCAGGGATAACAGAGGAGAACATGTGGACTCAAGTCCCTCCACAGCAGAGAAGAGAGGATTAAATTAGGGTCTCCCCTACCCCGAGGGCATTAGCTCACTCAGCACTGCTTGCAATTCTCAACCTCCAGCTGAAAAAGACTTGTTTGCTGCTCAGTTTGTGAAATAAAGATACTGACACCTTTTTTCCTCTGGAAAAAAGGGTAGAGGTATGTCCCTAAAAATCCCCGAGGGTAATCCTACCTCTCCATGCCAGCTTTGCCTTCTGATGCCCTTAGGCGTTTTTCTAGGAAGCATGGAGTACCAAGCAGACCTCGCTTTCCGCATACTCCAGAGGTAGGTTGCACAAAAGAAAGCTGCCTGGGGCTCTACTTCCAGTATCACTGACGAGGATGCATGCACTGGCTAAGGGTCATCTCTCTGCCAGGTGGGAGTGCAAAGGCTGCAGAGCCAAGCACTTCAAGCTGAATCTCTGATCTCTTCACCACTGCTTGCTGACCATGACTCAAACAGACCTTTGGGGTCACCTGTGGCATCAGGCTGTGGAAGCAGGTCTGGAATCAGCGTGTTGTGCACACCAGGTGAGCTGCTCTGCGCTACAGCCTTTCTCATTAAAAAAAGATCTGGTTAAAGTTTGGAACAGTAAAATCCATTCTTGGCAGTTGTACCACTTTTTTTTTTTGCCTTTCTGTCCTGCTGGTTTCACTGAGCACCATGCAGCTGAAAATTTACAAGGCTGACAGGGTCTGGCTTTCACCTACTGTGTTATCACTATTACATCATGATGATACATGAGATATTTTATCATGGGGAAGTTAACTTTTGCAGCTAGACTTTGTTACCAATTTCTTTCTGCATTACTACATGCCAGGACAAATGCCCCTCTTCTCGTGTCCTCAAACTTCTCACAAGTATCTAGAGAAAGACTATGCAGTCCTCTAGTGTCAATGTCAATGTGAGAATACACAAGAAGATAATCAAGGACAAAGTTGTGAAAGTTCTGCCTTAGTTTTCTAGGTAACAAGCCAAAGCATAAGGTCAGTGAAAATATTTTATGGTCATTGCTGTAACACTGTTCAGGAGGGCAAAAAAGCAGTTTGAAAAACAAGATGGGTTAGGGTGTTTCATTGGTTGATTCATATAGAATTTTTCCTGTATTTAAATTATTCCAGCTAGCATACAACTTTATTGCTTACAAAATAAACCCCAATCGACTTCTAAAGTGCTTTTGGCATGGGGCACAGTTATTATTCCAATGCTCTTGACTCAAACATAATTTTTGCACCACCAGGGAATTTATATGTAACATACTTCTTTTATTACTCTTGACCTTCCAGAAACGACATGGAAAGATGACAAAAGACAAATACAGTATCAACCAGATATCAAAGATGTTCCTTAAAATCTGAGCCAAGGCCTGCTTTTCAGTGAACAGCAGGACAGAGGTAAGCAGAAAAGCAGAATTTTGAAGAATTTTAATGAGCCTCATGCAGCCTCAAATGCCGCTTTTTGTTGTTTTTCTCCGGTCTTTGTGCCGCTGAGCATTTTCAAATGGAGGGTTCTAAATCATTAAAACATAAAAGAAAACAGCAAATGCTGCTAACTGTAGAGAGATTTGTGAAATAATGAGTCAGGGTGGCCTGCAAGAGCCTTTTAACTATAGAAAGCAGAGACATTTAAGCATCCACTGATGACACAGGCAAGCTATGGGTGATGCAAAGAGGACATATCACACCACTGACCTGTATGAGCTGCTGCTAAACTTCAGGACTCAGTAGTTGAAATGTCTGAGCTGAATCTTCAAAATGTTCTGCTCTCAGTGAAGTCCCACTACGTTTTCTCTCCATTTATGACTTTCATGGCTATAGAGATCAGAAAAATGCATTACTGAGTCTAGAGGAAACTTAAGAAAAGCGCCACATGAACCCAAATTCTCACCATTTCTCTAAACTAGATTTGATTTTGAAGCTCAAAGATTGAAGACTGCCTTTCTGAGCAATATCTAAACATCTTAAAAATGCCAAATGCCAAAATGCAGTAATAACATTAAAAGACTGTAAAAGGCAGGAAAGCTCAGGTAAAGCAGTATTACTAAGAGTTCTCTCATGGAAATTCTTGTACACTTATGGGAAACTGCTGACATGAACAGCTGACAAGGTATTTAGCCAGTTTATATCTGTTATGTTCCTTCTGTCAGGACAAATTTCATCATCTGTTGTTTTCCAGTATTTTTCAATACTGAACTGTATAAAAGGAGTAGGCATAACTTATAACTGTGAGCTTAAAAACCAAGTTGGAAATCAAGAGCCAGTAATGTACGTATGTAACATTGACTTGAAAGCACTTTTTTGTATACATATGTGTTCCAAAGCATCCTAAAAGGTACAACTTTGGAATAAAATCTGACTCTTGGGCAATAGAACTGAGGTAATGTTAGCTAGTGGTATATCAGCAAAAGATACTAAAACAATCTGGTAAATAACACAGCGATGAATAATAAAATTCAGAGGACAGTTAAGGATGAAATGTCCAACTTTCTAAAAAAACTAAACAAAACCCCAAAACAACCCAAAACTCCTTTATTTTAAATGCTGCTACAGCTACCTATTATTCATGAAAGTTTTTTAGAGGTTATTTTTGTTGTGCTTTAGGTGTTTGGTTTTTTTTATTAAATTCACTGTAAATTTAACATCAGTGAGACTTGCTTCAATATAAAAGAAGTTAGATGAAATGATAATTAAATTCAGTTTTAAAGAATGTAGTTCTGAGCTAGCGTAGCATTTAGTGGAAAATAAAAGGAAGCTCAAAAGTTCAGGAATTAAAAATGTAAGAGAAAATAATCCTATAAGGTGCACAAAGCACATGATTGATCTCTGACATATTCTGTAATCAAAAATATATGGGTTAACTAAATTTACTAAACACCTAAAAGGGATATAAATTCTTGTGGTTCAGAGTGAAGCCCAATTTCTAGGGAATGGAACAAAGAAACTTCCACTGTATATAGCTGTCATTTCTCCATTGCCCATAAGGTAATTTCTTGGGATTTTTCTCCACTACTAACTCCAGTCAGGAGCATATTGCTGGAGCTGATTATGGCTGGAAATTCAAGTTACACTTCTGCTGTGCAAGTTACTTCAAGATGAAGCACATACAGTGCAGAAACAAAAAAGATGGGAAAAGGAAACAAATATTTCCCCCTTTGAGAAACTGGTTATAGCATCGGCATGTCTTTAGGAAATCTTTGTGTCCCTGCTGCCCTCCTGAGATGCCCTAGCTCAGCCACTGGAAAGCAGACACATCCCAAGTGACCCCATTAGCAAAGAGAGCAATTGGGAAGTGCACGCAGAAGAGGATCCCACAGGCCCTTTTATATTTCTGTGCTTTGTGCAGGATTCATATCAAAGGGAATTTTTATTTGAACGTGTTTCTTGTTTCTATAAAACCTTTGTGAGTATGCTAAGATTCTTTCCATAGCAAGGAAACTTTTTTAAAGCTTTGGTCAATGATTCAGTTTTTTCCAGCTCCATTCCAATAAAGTTAGTTCTTCTGAAGTCCTCAAGTACACAAACAAGGTAGATTGTAGTAAACCTTCTAACAGCAGATTCTCATTTCACTGGAGTCACAAGCAATATATTTTTATCTATATAACCAGCAACAAAAGGCTCTGATATGGTAATTTTTACCATCTTTATTTCCTTTTCTCCTCCTTCCTTTATATTCATCTCAATCTATCTAAAGCAAGGAATGTGCGGCTATGTATACACATTCATACTGGAGAGCTGAAAATCACGTGGTGTACTCGCCAGAGAAAAGCAGAAACTAGGGCTGGCTTAGTGTATGTATTTTATTAGGAACAGCAGCTGAGAAGAAAACTGGTCTGGAGAGGATCGGTGACGCTGCTATCGGCAGGATGGTTTGCTGGATCAAGTTTGCTGCTACCACCTTTTTTCTAATTGCCTGCCTGCCTGCCTTATAAAAGCCCCTCATAGCTATTATGGACCTCTTGTAGTCAGTTGAATAAGCACAGGTTCTAGTTTTTAATGTGATTCCTTTCATAGCTCTCGATTTCCCTGTCAACTCAGAATTAATATTTTGGTAATCCCTTCACATACCCTCTTCCATGGGCTTGTACCCAGTTATTTTATCAAAAGCTGCTGAGTCAAAGTAAAACTCTAACAGCTCTTTGGTTCCCTGGTACCTAAGTTGCTCTTGAAAACAGCAACTTGTAACACAGAAAAAAGAGCAAAGTTTACATGTGCAATCTTAACCAAAAAAATGATATTGAAGTTGCAAATTTTGACATTCATCCTGCTCAAAGAAGCAGGATTAAAACACAAATGGGCCTAAGGTCTACGTAAGCATTGAAATCAGAACAGGCAATTCTTTGTAATTTAATCACAGCTATGGTACAGGAAATTTCATGTCAAGTAAGAATGGGAATATCGAAGAAAACATTTTAATTTTCTAATATCTCACATATCACAGGAGCAGCCCTGAAATGCACATCTGAGACTGCATAATTTGGGAATTAGCTAAAGAGACAATGGCAGAAAAGATTCCTTAATTCAAAAAGCCGAGAGCTCAAACCACAAAAAAACTGCTAAGAAAGTGCTACAAAAGATGAAGTGAGCAAACTGCTGGCCATGTAATTATTCTCCCAGCAGGCTCATCAAACAATTCCCAGCATGCCCTTCTGCCTCTTCTGGGAATGTTTTGACTAAATCTAACAAAATAATAGCTGCAGTCACCTCCTTTTACAGTCATTTGCGATACAAATTGGATGCAGTGTCAAGTCCTTGAAAGAATTGATGGTTCTCATCAGCAATATTTGACTGTCAGATGCAAACCACCTGGCAGACATGCAAACCTTTTGAAGGCAATTGGAAAAAACATCTTTTTTTTTTTCTAGACTGAGAAATCCTCAGGGAGGAAGCATGCTGAAATATGCACTTTTGATATGTTTCTTTTTAAGAGGAAAGGGATTTTTAGTATCATTTTAGGTTATTTTAGGAAAAAGTATCAATGCTTTTGGAAACTTCTCCAGCAAATCACTCACTTCATTTTTCCTTAGCACAGGCATCATCTTTGTCCTCATTAGGAACAAGGAAGTTGAGCAAAATTAACTTTAGAAGCTGTTTCGAGGCACTTATCCATTCATTACATCTTTTAATACTAGTCATAAATATTTATTGCTTTAAGAATTTGCTTTCAAAATAGAACTGAAACTCAAAGCTTAATTACCACAGGTTTTTAATTTGAAAATTACTCTCAACTTTAGGATGCCTAGGTGAGACCAGAACTGCTAATATAAAAGTTACTTTCATCTGCTCCCTGACAAACTCAGAAAGTAAGCTAGAGCCAGAGCTTCACCGTTAGCTAGATCATTCACACCCATTGGTCTCACATCACAGTTTTGATAACTGTAGACCTGTTCTGTGTCTGAGAGCATATAACAATGGCAGTAATTTTAGAAACTTGTAGATCTGACTGTAGAAAAAGCTGTAACATCTCCCAGAAGACTAAGAGTATGATGAAGTTGCAAGGTGAGGTGTGATGTCTCTCTGTCTTTTTGTACACTATCAAACATAGACTTAAAGCAGTTTTCCAAATCCTTTAGGTCATAAGAAGTTGAAAAAGAAAAATCAGCTGCCCTTCTCAATGTACTGAAGTCTGTCAGTCTCCATTAATAATCAGCAGTAAAAGTTCACACAGCGCTTAGTCAGTTTTTCTGGATTTGAATGAGGAACATATTTGAAATCCACTTCTACTGCAGGATATGAGCTTTGGGTTTGGAGGGCTACAGCAAGAGGCTTTAGCCCTCATATAATATGAACATGGCCACCACTGGAGATTTCTGCTAGTGTTGGATAGGCATCAAAATGCATTTCTCCCTCTACCTGTGGCATAAGTCAAAATGTTCCTCTTGAAATCAGTTACCTCTGAGATAAAAAAACCACATTATTCCTACAGTGTGTTATCTATGTCTTGTCGTACTTGTATGTGGGGGAAAAGTTATTAATATATTGGTGTTTCAGACTGCTTCACAAATTCATGCCTTTCTCTCACATGACTGCCTTACATGGGTCACAGCATCTCCTCACCAGTGCAGCAAGGCCTATAACTTGCAAGCTGGGAATAAGGACAAAATAAGCCATCCCGAATGAATGCCCTGGGATGTTCCTCCTATTCCGTCCACTGAGGGCAGTTGGAGACTGTTTGGCGACTGCCCATCCAACACTGGCAGTGAGCCCACTTCTCTTCCAGCCCAGGCAAAAGACCCTGGCTGCTCCATTCTAGGTACGTAGAGAAGGAGCTATGCTTGTAGAAATATTTGCTTGTGAAAAGATTATGAAATGGCAAATGCTATCTTTAAAACCCCTTTATATCACTGAATCCTAGGAAAAATGAATATTTAAGTTTTGTTCTTTTATTTTTTTCCTTGACTCTATATCGTTTACAAGCTTAGGATAGCTGAAAAATCCAGCTTGCCTTTGGAGAAAGCTGTTTTCACTGGTGACAATTCAAAATGTTAGACTTATTCAAAACATGACATTTGCATGTCTAAGTGGATAGATCAGTTTCAGTGTGTGAGATAGAAAGTCTGCTCTCATCTGTCATTGAGTTTATGGAAGTGTATCTTCCTGGAACAGGCTTCCTTTTTTTTAAGGTACTTACTCACAAACTTCACCACCTCAAGTTATGAAATCAGTACTGTGTTGACACAGTTTACCATGGTTTTTATGGTCTTTAGGGTAGTATGTTGAATAATGGATTATTTGCTCCTTCTGCTCAGTCCCCAGAAACTTGTGTCTGTAGATACAGACATCATGGGTCTAAGCTGGACAATTTTTTCTGTCAGGACGGCCAGGAGCACAGGTTATTGTGGCAGTGAGGGGTGCAAAAAGACACATTCACAGGGAATCAACCCCACTCCATCTCTGCCCACTGCAGCTGAAGGCAGATCCCATACCTCCATCTTTCCAGCCTTACAGTCATTCCCTTCAGGCCCCAAAGGCATTGACCCACTGTTTCATCTGAAAATTTCTGGTTTAAGATGTGGTCTGAGAAAAAAGAGCATTCTTTTTCTTTGGGGTATATATTTCCCCCTGCACATCTCATTACAGCCTGGTCTGTTTAAACATCAAAAGTGCTTGTGTAAATATATACAACAAAGCTAAGTGATTAAAATAATCTAATGCAAATTTCAAAGACTCTGAGAAGAACTGGGAAATCAAGACTGTCTAAGTTTTATTTCCACAGCATGAATGGAAATAATACAACTAAAGTACAGGTTGTACTTCAAAGAAAAGTAGTGTTGAAATTCTAATAAGAGGACTGCTTGAAGGGGGGGAGGGGAACATAGCAGGTGGGAGGGAATACTCTTCCTGCAGATGTAGGTGCATTTTATTTCTTCATAAATGCCTTTTAAAAAGTAATAGTGCGTCAGCAAGTAATGAGGCGCTCTTTTCCATTAACTTTTTTTGCCATATCCTATTTTCACACATCCTCATTTGTCCCCTGGGCCTGAATTCAACTTCCCCGGCAGGTCCTACCAGGCCGTCGCCCCGGCCTCTCTCCACGACGCCGGCAGCCTCCGCAGCCGCTGAGGGCGGGAGACATCTAAAGGCGGCCCGGGGAAGTGAAGCACTTCTCCAGGCAGCACCCTGCTTTCTATCACTGGCCTTCCAAGGCCTTCCACTGGACTTCCATCCCTCTTTCGGCAAAAGGAGACATAGCAGAAAAGCCAATTACAGTGTACAGATTAGCTGGAAGCAAGAAAGCACAGTATTTAAAAGACGGGGAGATGTGGCACTTCGGGACATGGTTTAGTGGTGGAGTTCGCCGTGTTAGGTTAATGGTTGGACTCGAAGATCTCAGAGGTCTTTTCCAACATAAGTGATCCTATGATTCTGTGCCACAGATCCGATAGCCAGAGTTCGTGAAGTGTTTCAGGTGTGGGCATCCGTCCTGGCCCCCTCAGGTCCCTTGTGCGGTGGTGTGTGTCAGCACTGCAAAGGGGTTGGGGGAGAAGAGTGTTAAGGTGCAGAGGCAGCGTGTCGCCTGTCTGGTGGGGCTGTGAGGGAGCCTTGTGAAAACATTCACTTCAGACTCAAACTTCAGCAGGGCTGCACAGCGTTCCCTGCCAGCAGCGAGCAGCAAGTAGAAAAAAAAAGCCTCCTGGGTTGCGGAGCTGGCGGAGCGGAAGCAGCTGCCTTCCTGTGAGGGAAGTGTGGTGCAGAGCAGACGGCGCTTCTGGTCCCCGAGCTGGGGCTGAGTCTCCCGCCTCCTTTCCCTCCACATTATCCTCCGAGACCCAGGGCAGCTCTGCAGCCCAAAGTGCTCATTTTCTCCATCATCGCCACTTCCAGGTGGACGTCTCATCAGGGAGCTGCTGGAGAGGTGGCACATCAAAGCTAGAAGTGTTGTGTTTTTTTTAATTCTGAAGACAGTCATTTTCATGAGAAAACAGGTACAGTTTCAGATCAATATTAGGTGAACAGTTCAGAAATAAAAGCCTTTGCCTTAGAAATGCAAATCATCTGGGCTGCTCTACCATCTTCAGATGATCTTAAACACTGTCTTTATGCTGTCTGCAAAGCAGCTGTAGCTTGATCTGTGAAGGACAATTTCATTTCAGGTGACCTTGGGAAGCAATAAAAATGCAAAGACAAAATGAAAAGAAATACTTATTTGAACAGTCATGTTACTATTTTTATTTGCATCATAGAGAGAGCATTGACCAGGTCTCTATGATCTCTCCACTCCCTAGAAATTGCAACGTTCCACTGTAGCAAATGCACAGAGTTTAAAGTCAATGTCAAGTCATAAAACTGCTACAAGTACAATTTAAGCATTTGCAATTATGGGCAAAACAAGAAAAAAAGGTACTTTATATTCCATCTGGAATTCTACTCACTCTACACAATGTTAATAAAATACAGATGCAACTCAGGCCAGTGGTAATCGAAAGTCATTAACATCAGAAGCTGTTCAGTGGCCTGTATGAATTGTATTTTGCTGGTCTTAGCCCAGTGCCCATTAGACAGGCATCTACATTACAGCCTAAGCCTTTGTGTCATTGGCAAGGACTAAGGGCTGTAATGCATTTTCTTACTGAATTCACCTTTTGGAAGTAGAGCTAATCACTTCTGAACACTGTGGGGTCTTTCTTCCCTGGCACCATTTGTGCTTATAACATTCATGGTCTCTGAGGGCATAACGTCTATCTGTGGGGCTGCTGGGTAAATAATCAAATGCAAATATGCATGGCCAACCAAGAGCGCCCTGACTGATGTAAGCACAGCAAGTAAAACCTACGATTTTTTCTGTGTTTTGCGTAGAGAGGGGTGGTACCTTTTCACCACCTGCCCATCCAGAATCAGTCCCATGTGCCAGTCAAAGGCATCGCTGCAGACAAAAGACACAGTGTGCCTGCAAAGCAACTCTCCGGGTGCACGACATGCAGCACGGTCAAGGCTTTGCTGTCTAGCGCAAGAGCTGTGTGCATATTTCAGTTTTGCTGTTGGTCTTCAGCCTTGCACAGGGAATGGCCATGTGCACATTCTGCCCCTTTTAGCACTGTATAAAGTCTTTGGGGCAGTGTTTACTGTGATGTGCAAGGTAGAGTACAATGAGGCTTTGCAGGAAGCCTCTAATCAATTAAAGGAAAAAGATTTGTAAGCAGAGCTCTCTGCTGTGCAACTTCTCCCTAACCTGCCTCTGATTCTGTGATTTTTTTCCCCATAGGAGGTTGCTACATTCACAGCTTAATACTGAGGCAGCATCTCCAAACCGCTCTCTCTATTTTTGTCCTGCTCTCTGCAAACCAGCCTTTACTTGAATTTGGCATGAGGGAGACATCAGTTTCCAGTCCACATTTTGCAGGATCACCCTTTCAGAGAAACACAGTCGTTCACTACCAGCGGAGAGTGCCTTAGCCTCTCTGTTCAGCCTGGCTTTCAAGCCTCATTGGATCCATATGCTTTGAATGATCAGGGTGATTTTTCTCTTAGTTTCCACGTGGCTATGACTTGTGGCTATCTCATCCATGCAACGATGGCCATATGCTTTTTGGTACCAGCAGGAGCAAGAGAGGAAAGATTATCATCTTCAGAGAACTGTGTCTGTCATTAGCACAGCTGCCACTGTAACAGCGCAGGGCTGGTGAGCTTCCAGTTTTCCCGTTAAGACTCGTGATTCTATGCTGTGACCTTCTGCGCTCAGATTTGTCACGCACCTCACAGGTTGGAAATCATATCCTGATCCATTAAATCTCCCTGTTCTGTCTCAAATACTATGCTTTGCAGAAAAATTTCTTGAAGGCATTTCCGTGAAAATACAAGTAAATTTGTTTTTAAGGCTGTAAGGATCTGGAAATGGGTATTCGTTCACTGAGACACTTTAAAAAGAGTACAAGGCTTAGCAAGTGAAAATAAAATAGGCCTGATTTATACAGTAATACAGTAAAAAGGCTGTGCAGAAAAAATGCAAACAGTCATTTTATGTGTTTATGCACATTAACTCTAAGTGATTATACAGTCTCTAACATCTAGAGTTTCACAGGGTTTTGTAATGCTTCAAAGGAATGTAGCTACAAATAGACAAGTATAAGTTTCATTTCTCTCCTTTCAGTAACAGCAAATGCATATTTTTTATTTCAGAAGCTGCTGCTTCTGTCAGCTGTACTTACATTTTTGTCTGCTTTTATGCTGATAAAATTCCACTGATGTCAGCTATAGCAAACCTTCATGCTTGATAAATGTGTGAGCCAGAAGAGAATCAGGGTCATGCTAAACAAACAAATGTCAATCATCAAGGAATAAGTGATGTTTTTAGCCGGCTCAGAGGAAAGGTAAGTGGAAGGGGCTTTGTATAACTCTTCTTCCATGTTCAAAGGTAATATGTGGATGAGTTTAGCTAAATAAAAGCTTTTTTTGGCCTTCTTTTCTCCTTGTGTTCTCTCTGAGGAAATGGTATTGAAAAGGCTAAAGCCACTGACATTTTGGTGTCGTGAAAGAGTGAGAACATAAGCTAGAAATTAATGGAAATGCTCCCCTAAGTATATGATCCATTAAGTTGTTTTGCAACGCTGAGAAATGAAGCATAGGGTATTTTGTTAAAGTCCATATGCCACAAGGAGGAAAGCAAGATTAGGGTCTTTCACTGCACTGTGCCAAGCCCTGCCAGTAAGCATGTAGGTATAGATCCAGAATGCCTCCAGTTTAGTTAAAGGAATCACCCTGAATTTGCACCAATGCAGCTGAGGACTAACCCAGGGCCTGTATCCCCAGTTTGGATGTGTCTGAATGTACCCGATGCTGTGAACCGGCTGCTGGCAGCTCACTGGCCTGTGAGTAGGAACTCCAGCCAGAGGTGTTGATAGAGGAGCCATGTAGGACAGCACGGACTCCTCCCGCCCTCTGCCAAGTGAGTGATACCTTGTTCAGCACTAGGATTTCCTGCAGTTTTCTGAGTGGCTTTTGTTTTATGCTGACTGCAAGGAGTTGCTTACCCTTTCAAGAAAATCCATCCATTGAGTGGAGAAAGAAGGCTTCATTTTCATTCTGCAAACAGTATTTACAACATTCAGTCATTAACACTTTGCCCACAGCTCTAGCACTGAAGGACAATATTTTGCTCTGTCCCAGCAGAACAGATCGATCACCAGTTTTCACTGGGATGCATCTTGATATGCTGCTGCCTTTCTCCCATAGCTACCAACTACCTTGACACTGTGGGAGAAAGGCAGCATTGCTTTCTTCTGCTTTGCCTACAGACCTGAAGGGCAGGAACTTGGCCTGAGATAGATCTGAACTGGTGTTTTGAGAGGTACTCAGCTGCAGCAGGTTTTCTTTTCATACTCAATTCAAAGGATGGAATAAAGAAAAATAACCCTCTGGAGCTTTTCTTTGCATTGCATACCTGAAACCTGAATAAAAAGAGAAGCCAGTCATTTAAAAAGTGCCATCTTCAAAAAGCTGTTGGCACTGACAGAACATGGCTGATCAATTGTGTTTTGTTGCTACAAGAGGAGCTTTAACTAAAGCTGTTTCTCCTTGGTTTGCTGCCAGGGACAGCAGCAGCGGTCTCTGAGGAGCTCAGGAGTGAAGGGAAAGGAGCCTGGAGGAATTCCTTTGTGGCACTGACTCGAGACCAAGAGAAACCTCTCAGCCATGTACATCTTTTACAGCCAAAAGCTTAGTAAACATTAAAAGCAGGCAGTAGGTTGTTGAAAAGAAAAGCAACTGAGTCCTCAAATGCCCTTTTCGAAGTATTCTATCTTCAGGTTTCATGAAATGGCAGGGGAGATGAAACACACCTGAAGACAGATACTTCTCCGTCTGTCCCTCCGCATTTGGCATTCTGGGATCTAAAAAGCAGCAGAATTATGAAACAGCAGTTGCCCAGAGTAAGGGCTCTCTCCCCACTGTCAGTTCAAGACAAGATATGACCTTAGCAGTAGTTTTGCCCTAGTGAGGAGTCTTACCCAAGCATAGCAAAAAGTTTCTTTGTGAAAATTAGCGTGCCTTGACCTGGGATTTCATGCATAACCCCCATCCTAGAGGTGCAGCACATCTGATGCTTCCAAAAGCTGACATGTGCAATGTACTCCTGGAGTGCAAATCTATGGGTCTTGTGCAGAGAGACCAATGCTCCCGGGGCACAGCAAACCTGCTCCACTCTCCCCCCTGGGACTGAGCAGGGCCTGCACAGCAAGTGTGAGCCTTGCTTGGGCTTCAGCCTCTGCTGTGAACAGGTCAGGAAGCCACAGTGTCAGACTTGCAGCATCAGGCCAGATGTTGAGATACGATGCTGGCCCTACTGCACACAACACTGCTTTAAGGCACCCTGGGCCTGTGACCCAGGACTGTGCCATCTCGTAGAGATGTACCCAAAGGAGCCTGGGCCCTCCCGGCTCAGGTGCTGCTTGCCATAGGGGCACCCTGGGCTCGGGAATCTGGAGGCTCATCCACTCACTTTGGGCTGGTTTTTGCCACCTCACAGCTAGATCAGGTTTGTCTGCAGAAGCTAAACCCACACATGTGAATCACACGACTGGTACGTTCCAGTTAGTGCCACTCATGCAGTAAAAGAGCTATGCTGGAGTCAGCAGGGCTGCTGGTGTGACCGACAACCACTTTTAATAAGGGGTAGAGTCAGGACCCCTGTCATTTCACAGACTTTTAAAGTAACTCTATCTTCCCAGTGCTGTTACACAGTTTTTGAGGCAATGATTTTTAATGTTTCTTCTGGAAATAAAACAGATGCTTTTAATAAATAAGCAGAGCCCTTAGGTCCTGCATCTTTTTAACCAGATGGTAGTGTGGCTAGAAGCCATCTCTCAATATGATAACTTTTGCCTTATCTCTAAAGTAACACATTTCCCTGATCAATTGAATATAAATATACAATTTAAAATGGGTACATTTTAGGTTTCTGAAATTCGCTACTTCTTTAGACTGTGACTGTTCTGCCCTAAACTGCAATATAATTTTAGTTAATAAACTTCACCTTACAGTAGAGTCACATCAAGACTCCTTTCCTTTCAAAGAAACTGATTTGTTTTTTGACTGCTGGGGGGAGGAGGAGGAGGAAGAACTGTGTTTATAGAGGAAGCAGGATTATTCTTGTGTTTTAGTTTTCTTCCTGTGCACAAAAGATTTGGACAATGAGTAAACCTTTCTCATCTATGACTGTATGTGGAAGTAGGTTATGATGCCTAGAGCAGTTGCAGTAACCCACTTGCCACTTTTATAGAACTCTCTGCTTTATTAGTTTTATGCTGATAACTTTATAGTTACTTTCCAGGCATATAAAAAGTAAGTAATTGAAATCACAAAGGTTGCTTAATACCTGAATTGTCGTGTAATTGCCTGGATACATGAGAAACTAGATTAATACTATGCCAGCTCTTTCAACTGGCCAGTGACACAGTTCATGGATCGAGTAACTGAATGCTTTCCTTGTGAAGTGGGCAAGTGACAGAAGGATCTCTTCTTCACAGTGCAAGTTCTGTAATATTTAGAAGCACAGATTTAAGACCATCTGGTCAGAAGCTACTCTTCTACTGATAAAGGTGCAGTGGGATAAACCTGGAATCCTAATGTTTGGATTAGTGGCATTAGTAAAAGCAGAAGATTCTACATGTCTGCTGGATCTTCAAATCATTAGAGAGTTCAGGTTTATTTATATCGAAAGCTAGTGCTTTCATGGCACAGATGTAGAAACAACTTTCACAATTTCAGCCATGATGAAACATTTCATGGTGGCTAGCAGAATGCAAGAGTGAAATTAAAGACTTCTCCTTCCATGGCAGAAATAAGAATGAAGACCATGAATTGCCAGTGCAGCTAGGTCTCAGGATTAATCTGAACTGACTAAGGGTGGCATGCAATTCCAACACCTCAAAATATATCACAGTATACAATAGACCGAGAAAATCCTTCTCCTGGTACCTCTACGTAATCTTCCACCTCTTCAAAAGGTATTCCTTCAGTCAAGCATCGTATCAGTTTCCTTTTCCCTGCAGAGTGTGGTTGTAGCAGCAAACAGTTCAGCCAGAGTGCCATACATTTCAAATTAAGATGGCAATAGGGGTCTCATGGTATGTGAAAGCTGAGTGTGGAAGAACTGTTTTCAGATTGGGCCCTTAGAAGCAATGCAAGGTATTTTGTTGTTCATGTAGTAGCAATTGGAAGCGGTTACCTGGTACCTCAGCACATTTCCAACTTTCCCAGGATCACTTACACAACTCCCTTAGTTTAAGTGACAGGAAATTATCATTTGCTTATTTCCTACACTAAACAAAGAGGCAATCTGACCTGACTCTTAAGTGAGGGGGGTTTTAAACCACAGCCACTAACTCTGCATTTACATGTATTCATTAATTTTGAGTCTCAGAAGGTGGAAAATCCTGTCGTCAGCAGAAAACCAGAGCATGCAAATGGCTTTTTGTGCTGGTGTTTCTGTTCAGCTTCAGAGAGAAGTGTTGTGTGCTGTTAACTTCAGTTTGTGCGGCTCTGTGCAGGGGCATTGATCGAGGGAGCATGGGCTCTGCAAGCAGCTGAAGTCTGTGCTCTTTGCCTTGGTCCTTGATTAGACCCAGTTCTTCAGGCAGAAATGGCTCCTTGGAAACCCGTCACTGGTGCCGGGCTGAGATCCTGGAGACAGGAATTGCCTCTGCTGTTCCCAGCTGCCAGCTCTGCATAAATAAAAGTGAGTTGTACTTGGAGTCTCCGTCACTTACCATACTGCAAAAGCAACTTACTTACAATGCTTCAAATATTTGATCTCACATACTAAATGGTCAATATTAGTGCCAGAAGAAACTCTAATATTGGAAAAAGGGGAATGCAAAGGTGTAGGCCCTGCCACAGTCCAGAGAGGTGTGTCTGAGTGTAGCTGGGAGGGAGCAGGCAACCCCCACCAGGTCCTGTAGACTCAGACAAAGGGGACAGTTGTCCAAAGACCACATTCGCCCAGTTTACAGGCTATATTTCATTGGCATCCAGCTCATCCTAACACAGTCATGGCTTACTGGGCGCTAGACATCAGCTCCTGCAGTTCAACTGAACCTAACAGTGACTGGGCAGCAGCAGGGTCTTTATCAGGAGGGAAGAGTACAGAGGCAAAGGTTCATAGCCACACAGTGCTGTAGTGCATGCTAGACAGGTACAGGAAAACCATCCCTCAGGTTTATTAATAATGTGGTTTGACAATATTTTGTATATTAAAACAAAATGCAAACACCAGAATTAGTCCAGTAAAGAACGTGACAGTTCATCTAGCTTTCGTTTTCACCTTAGGATATTTCACCAAAGGACCTGAGCTTGGTTGGAAACAAAATACTGTGTCCTGTGGCTTTGTGGGTCAGATTACTGCTTGGGGTGAACACTGCTTCTCAGCCCCAGCACCATCTGTCACTCCAGAGCACAGTCTTCTATGGGGCTGCAGCTTACGAGACCAGCAATGGAGCAAGTGGGAAGACCTCTTAAATTTCTGTATGAAGGTGGAAGCAAGTTGATTACCAGACCTAAACATCTCCAACAGGGCAAAGGCTTTCAGATACATTTAAATTGCACTGTAGGGGCTGTGGCTCACTTTTGCTGTTAATAATTTGATGCAGCTATAATATATTTTTTTAATACCCAAAGACAAATTACACCACATGAAAGACCATGAGGTTATATTTTAGTTTTCCAGAAGCTGAGATAGTCATATTAATATATTATGAAGGCATTGTAACAAGAGTGCTAGTGTTTTAATGATAAAACATCCAGGGTCAGTAGAAAATATATATCATCTGCAAATTCATTTTAGATATACTAAAATACCACAGAATAGGGAATCGGTCACATTTTAAATAGGATAAATGTTATTTATACTTCATACTGAAACATTTTCTCTTTTAAGGTAAGAAGCAGCAGGACTTAGTATTTGATCACACAGCATCTGCAAATGTCAGAGGGGCCACAGCAGCACAGCTGACAGCAACAGGCAAAGGCTGCAGTAATTACCAGGCCATCTGCAGAGGCAGGCCATGCTCACTTGTCCCATCAGGGAGGGGCCCTTACTAGTGGGGTGCAAGTAGGGAGGAAGGTTATAAACAGGGGAGCATTGGCTGGCTTCACGGTCTGGAGTTGTTTTGCCTATGGGTGAGTGATATTTTAGCTTTCTCTCCAAGGAAAGTGTGATGCTTGGATGCAGTTGGTGGCAGCGAGAGATGGTTCACAGGCCTGGAGAGGAGGGGGAAAGCTTGTGGTCATGAGTGGTTTCCCTTGTGAGTGAGCTCTGGTGCTTTCTATGGCTGTGGGAAATTACTGTGTCCATGTTTTTGCATCCCATAACTAAGGCTGGGGCAGAGTTTTAGGGTCCTGTGGTGCAGTGGCCCTGATGAAGCCCAGGGGAACAGCACGTATACATCTGCACTTCAGTACTAGCAGTGTTTTGGGTACAGGTCCACCCGTACTCACTTGACTAAAACTTACTGACTTAAACCAAGGTCAGCAATGTTGCTTGCTGGAAAGGCTTCTTAAGCTGTCAGTTTGTTGATGGCTTTGTGAAGTTTTGGACAAAAGAGTAGTATTCTTCTGAAGGTGTGATAAACCCAGGTGGTACCTGTTACATTTTATGTTGGCGCTATGTGCTTAGAGACGACTTCTGATGGTAGATTAGAGGAGTGTGCTTGTGCAGTATCAGCATGTAAGTGTTGTGATGGGATCTCACTTAGATATGCATAACATCAAGAAAGTGGGGAAAACATGCAAGGAATAGAGTTTCCCATCTAACTTCTGAATTACTCTTAATGTTCCAAATCTGGTTGCAGTGCTCTAAATGTTTTGTAAGAAATTGTATGATTTCTGAACCCTTGGAACTGTTAATACTTGGCAAACAAAAACCCCAAGGTTAAGCTCTGTGTAATGCTTTCTTGGCCTGTACTCCAGACTTAAGAGGATGGTGCAGAAAAAGCCATTTGTGAGCATATGGTATTGTGTCTGCATCCCCCTCTTCCAAGGCACTCAGTACAGCTTAATTTTTCAGCTGTCAATGGTGTAACATCCTTATTTTTCTGTTGCTGTTTCTTTTTCTTGTTTAAATCCACACTCACCAGATTTTTTTTTTAATAAGGAAAAAACCAGTAATAATTACTTCTGTATAAGCTTGCAGACATATCCTGTCATCACCAAGGAAGTAAGGTGAAAATACCTTCATGAGATTCAGCTTTGTAGTTGTTTTGGTTTGTTTTTCCAGCCAATATGCATTTAAAGAGAGGTAGAGGCTGCAGCATTTGTTTTTCTGCAGGCTTCCAAAATAGTCTAGAGAAAGGTCACGTTTCAGTTGTTACCACCTTGAACTGGCAGGAGAGCACACCACTTTGAATTGATGCTGACACCAAGGGTGAGGTCCTTGCACTTCTCTCCTGCTGGTGGGGAAATCTCAAAGGAACTCATCATTGTCTCTGCCATCAAAGTAAGGTGCTGAATTTAAATCAGACTGGAGGCAGCCCAAGGGTTTATGTGCCTGACTAGCAGTGATTCACTTTCAAAAGAATCAACCTCTTTCTCTCTGCCAAAAATAAAACAGCAGGAAGACCAATGGGCAAATATAGCAGTAAAATGTTAGTACTACCTGCTAAAGAAATTGTGGGTCTTTGGCATTCTAGCTCTCTAATAAAAATTAAAATAAAATTTAGTCAGTGGTTTTGTAATGTGAAAATCAACAACAGATGTCATGTAACATCACAATGAAGTCGAAATATTACTCAGGCCCTGTAGGCATTCAGCACTTCTCGTTTCAGAAGGAAACAAAAGTGAATTTCCAATTACGTTTAAGTTTCAGGGACTCTGCAAGAATCACTGTATGGCTTCAGAAGTGGGGTTAAAAAGAATGCAGCAAACATTTTATATACTTCAGTGTTAGAAAAGGGTAGAGCTGGCTACGAAAGGTTTTCTCGTGCTTTGCAGTTGTTTATCTTTCCTTTTTGAAAAGCATTGTGTAGTACTTAAAAATGGGGTGGTTGTAAACTAACACCAAACCTGTATGGTTACTAGCAGTACCTTAATTTGGCAAGAGGCTGAAATGTGATTTTTTTTTTTTTCTTCCCTCCATATTGAAGGAGTATCTGATGAAGTAAATAGCTGCAGAAGACAAAGTACAGGCTTGTGAGCCTACTGTTCGTTTAGCAAAGGGAAACCAGTGGCATTTCCATGGAATGACCCTCTCATCTGTGACATTCTCCTGGTATTTTGTCTATTCTGACCATGGAAGCTGAAAGATAAAAGTAGGCCCTTCTTCAAATTTCAGATGTGTGGTAGCTAATTACAGTACACATGATCTTAATGAAGGAGTGTCATTTACTCTGGAGCTTTATGGGTAGGAGATGGAGAGTCCAAGCTGCAGAGGGCTGTTGCCAACTGGATCGCTTGGGCTGTGATTTTGTCAATTACTGCGTTTTCTATTTATGTACCTACAAAGAAGAGATGATAAAACTTGTCTGTGTCCTAATTGCCTTGATCTTTTAGCAAATATTTATGGACTACATGCAGACTTTCAGGAGACGAGTAAATTTCTACATCTTGTTAAATATGTTTTGTAGAAAAAAAAACCTTAAAAAAACCCTTATCTTTTCTTGTTTTAAACAGCTTCCTCTTTAAGTCTTGAAAGTACTTTCCACTAGAATTGCTGGAATTTGGAACACATTTTTATGCTAATTGTAGCACATTAACCTCATGTTAAGCTTTGCTCCATCTTCCTCACCTCAGCTCATCCTCAAAGGTTCCATAATACCTCTGGACAATTTAAGACGAACTGCATGTACTGGAGATTATTCAGTTGCCCCTACTTGGACAAATAGGAGCTTTGCCATTGGTTACCCTGGAAATAGGATCAGGACCTGGATAGATATGTGTAGTGTCTCGTAAGATGCGTTAGTATGCTCTTCCTGAACAAAGAAGACTTTAAGCACTTCTGAAGCTTGTCCTCTAGTTCTCTGCCACATGCATGCTACTACTTGATCAACTGGAAGTTGAAGCTGTTCCGTACATTGCAATGATATTCACATGAATTTACACGAACACTGCAACAGGACTGACCAAAAGACTCCCAGTCTCAGGTGCTAAATCACACCTGAGTATAAATAGAAATGCATTAAATCCATGTAAGCACCCAATGAATTCATAGTGAACTGGTGCTGCCACCATAACAAACTAAGGCCAGAAAAGAGCTTTCAGAGGTCTAGAGCTCTTCTTTTTTAGTGCCTACAGGCACAATAAATATTAAGCTTTGTTTCAGTGGTCATCAAGGAAGTGGAAAAAACTAAAGTAAGTGTAAGACTTCAAAGATCTTAGTTTTTGTGGAGTACTGTATGTAACTCTCAAGTATTCCTGATTACCTGTTAAAACTATCCTTTTCTCAGCTCAGGATTTCCTTTATTCAGGGACAGGATTTTCAAAGGAAAAGTCACTGTCATGCACAATCTCAGGACTGTTTATCTTGACCCTTGCCCCACCACAAAGCACACTCTGTAGTCTTAAAAACATGCAGTCAATGCAAGGGTGTTCTTGCATACCCAGGCACTAAATTCTGGACTTGAGTCACTGGAAAAATCACCTGTCTTTGACAGAAGCAGCACAGCAGTTACCTGAAAGTGCTTGGTGGATTGTGGCAGTGTCTGAATTAGCTTGAGATCCTGAGAGCTGTAAAACGTATGTCATCAGTAGCAGAGCATCCTCAACTTCAGATTTAGCAAAAGCTAACTTGGCTGCTGAATTCAGAAAAACAAGTAAATGGAGAAGTAATTTACATTTTAGGTGTAGGTCTACAGCCCTGTCACTGCCCTACTAGCACTCCCCCAAGACACTTCAAAGTAGACTAACAGCAATGAAGAAAAATGGAGCAGACAATATTGGAAGTTTGTCCCAGACCTGCTTTTCAATGAAGCCAGGATAGGAGTTCATTCTCTATTTCGTTCTGTTCCTGCAATTTACCTTAAGACAAGGAAAAAATGATGCACTTTCTATGAAAGCAAGCTCTGAGGACCTATCCTCAACAGACCACATGCTTTTAACTTTATTAAATAAGCAGAGAAGGATGAGAGTGTGCAACCTGTAGCATTACATCCTGCCTGTCCTGTCACAAATCAACCAACTCCATTTAGCAGAAAATGAGGTCATGCTTGTCTCTTCTAGCTTGAATCCACCAGATTACTCTAAAGCAGCTTAAACCTGCTTGTTTTGACCCCTTGAAGGCTAGAAACTGCACATCTGATACCTGGGCCCTATTACCAGCCAGGTTCACAGCACAGGCATTTTCAGTGGTATGAACAGCAGTAGAGAAAAAACAAACAAACGTCTCTGTCCATCAAGTGGTGACCTTGCTAAATTACAGCAGGACCCTGAGCATCTGTTGCAGGCAGTGCTGTGACCTTCTCTTGCAACACTATCATCAGGATATGCATTAGTTCTGGAGGACTGATCTTGCAAGGATCAGTGCAAGGACATTTCAGTAAGAAAATGAGTAATTCTTTACTCTGATTATGATGATTAACTTTGTTACATCAGCAGCCTTTGGCACAGCCAGTGACGGCAGCAAATTTCATATGGGAAAAATCTAAATCAAGAGCCAAGAACCTTCAAGGGAATTTTGTTTAAGCAATAATATTAATAAATGACACACAAGCAGCTATAATTTTACGTATATCCAGAAATGCACATCCTTTCCTCAATCCACAGATGGGCTCAGCTGAGGAAGTTTTCAGAACACATGAAGTTCAACAGAAATTCTACCACAGGTGCCAATTTCTCAAATAAGTAATCACTGTCAAACTGGCAGGCATCCTACCTCCCTAACTTTGGTTATGCAAAAGACCAATCAAGATATCTGTCGGATACGTAATTTAAGATGGGTAGGTCTTCCCTAGCATATGAAACTGGACAGCTCTAGAGTTTCAAATTTTGAAGGGAATTTGGTTTTCAGACACAGCATTAACTGTTTTTTTCCTCTCCGGTTCCGAAGGTAAGCACTTGATGTGCACTGATCAGGTCATGACCCTCTCAGTACAGTTTCTTCCCTCAGCTGCCATAACCAAGTTGTGCTCTGCGTTGGTTTGTTTTTGTTTTGGATGCATTCCAGCTCATGTCTTTTATGCATTTGGTATGAGAGGCATTTAGCAGGGAAGTATCAAGGCCAAGTTCCTCAATCCTGTTTTGTTAGGAAATACTCATTTGGCAATCCTAATATTGTTAAAAACCATTCTCAACAGGATATGCTCTGCCAACATACGACCTTTAGCTGTTAAGAAACAGTAGAGAAAGCACTACAAAAGTAGGTAATTCTATAATCGATTCAGACAGTTGGCAGATAACAAGAAATAGCTTCCTTGTATTTAAGCATGGCATTTAGAAAGCTGACGTAAGACTTTAGGTGGCTGCCCTTGTAACAACCTGTCTGTTGTTAAAGTCTCTATCCTCTTAACATTCCTTTCAAGGAGGAAACTAAATTCTATCACTTAGATATGTAGATAGGCAATTAATATGTTGACTTTCAAATCAGAATCACTGCAAACATTTCTGCAAGCGTCACCTGCTCAGCTCAGATGTGCTTATCACTTGCCTTGTGCCAGCATATTTGCACAGAACAGTATTTGAACCCAGTATTTTGAACCCCCTGTGTTTTCTCACCTTATCAATTCGTATACAGGGGTTGTTTCCTATCAATTTTTTATTTTTGTATTGTTTTTGAAGAAAAGAGCTGAAGGCTAGGCACAGAAGAAGCCAGTCTCCTTTTGATTTAATGAGAAATTGTCTATTATAGAGTTTAGCTGCAGAGAGGATACACCAACATTTTTATTGCAATAAAATCTTTTATTATCTGAGGTGCACCTGTAATGACTGCATATAGCCCCACTGATTAATATCTAATACTAAAAATGCTGGAAAGGTAATGTTCAAGTACATCGAGAACTACACTGATATGCCTTGCCTACATAAACAACAAAGTTATTTTAGTGTCAATTTACACTTTGTATACAACCTGCTTTCCAATTATTCAAGGAAGATCAATATTTATGAGACTTATTTTAGAGAATGCAGCTGACTTTTATTGTACAGACCAAAAAATGCAGTCACTAACCCACCATGACATAAATTGTATGAAATCAGTTAACAAAATTATTGTAAAAAATAACTTAATTTCTGATGAGCAAATGGAAACAACTTGTACAGCCTTCCCACATTCCTGTACTGATAGGGAAAATGGCATTGAATCATTATAATCGGTAACTCAAGGACAAAGCCACTTTGCTTAGAGAAATAAAAATACTCTTGTTTTCTTCCCCCAGTCGCAAACCCAGTATTGGTTTATACCAAGAAAAAGTTCACTTGGAGTTACTGCAGAAGTCCCACACTCTTTAATCTCTAATTTAGATATGTAAGTACCTGATAAAGCTATCCTACTGGCACATACATAACTCAGGTGAAGCACTGCTTGGCTCTTCTTGAATGCTTTTAGCTTACCAGCATACTAAGCTTAATCTTCAGATTCCTCATAATGTGCATATCCACTAGCATAGGTCCTTCCTAAATTCAAATTGCTGAATACATCTGTGGTCTCTGTATCAGAATCTTTCCCTCCCTCATCATTGTCATCTTCGTCATCATCTTCTGCTTCATATTCATCATATTCATCCTCGTGATCAACTGCATCTCCAGCCTTGCTGGAGGAGAGATTCTTCCAGTAGGCATCGTAACCAGAAGCTCCATCTGCATCTTCACCTCCAGTCTGTCGGCCAAACTTCAAAGAGCGTGCTGCAGGCAGAGAAAAATCATCATGTTCTTACCCCTCAACAGCAATTTGAGCGGAGCATCTGATGCTTATTTCCATCCTCTTTTACTACTCAGAGTGTACTATGTTAAACAGCGTTTTTCTAAATCTGATGTTTTCAGATTTAGTTCCTACTCTGACAGAAGCTTTCTGCTACACACAGTCTCTCCCCCTGCAGCCAAGTTTGCATAAACAATAACTGCCCCCAGAGTATGATTTAGGCTTTAGGATAAACCTTTGGTACTCTAGCCAAGAAAACTTTTATATTGGATGTGCTTTCCATACATAATAAATATTGTGATTTATTCAAGAGTGGCTGAGGTAGACCGTATGCACGTCATCAAATCACACATCAAAATTCATTAGCTTCTTAGAAGACATGAAGTCTTAAGCGGTGATTTTTTGCAACTTTTACGTAACTAAAATCTCAAACTATACAAAAGCTTTCACTATGTTGGAATTAACTATTAGGAATGAGACACTGCCCAATTCTAGAACTAAGAAACACGAAGTTTTTTACTGAAACAAATGCAGCAAAGCTTTGCAAAACAATTGAAAGTAACTGAACTTTACTGAGTGTTCCTACACAGGAAAGCAGTCACCAATGGTGCTTCTGTAGCTTGTTAGCTAGAGAAACAGGCTTACTTGACATGCTCAGATCCTTTGTCTGCTGAGTTTCATGGCCACATTTAGGGCAGGGAGGCTCTCTTCCTTTTTCCTGCTTGAAAACCTTACTTCGCACATGATCGTCACAAAAACAAGCCTGTGTGGTGAAAGGAGAATGAAAAGGCTAAATGTCTTAATCATAGAACCATACTTTTCAGCAAGAAGCAAGCAAAAAGGTGTCTAACAGCAGCAGGATTCTGTGGTTGGGATTAAAATTTAATAAACTCTATCTGCACTGGAACTGGAGTCCGCACACTATGCACAGAGCAACCACTTCTGTGTTGAATGTAGTTTCATGGCTTCCTGCAGAAAAGGCTGCATAAAAGTGCTAATAAACAAGTAGAGAAAGTAACATACTCAAGGACTGGATTATATTGCTGCCCACAAGGAGCTTGGCAACCTTTGGTTTACGTTGGCAAGCTTAAATAAAATACAAGCAGAGATGTATGCCAGAACATAACTATGCAGTGACCTAAAGGCATGAAGGAGAGATTGAAATTTCACACGTTGAGCACCTGGGTGCCAGTGAAAATATCTGGAGAAAGGAACGATTTGGAATATGAAATTGATGCCATAGGGGACTGCAGGGAAAAATACAGAGGGTAAGAGAAGAGACAGCAGGCAGTGAACCAGCACCTGGAGAAATCTGGGCAACACTGATGGTGAAACAGGTGGAACTTTTGATACAACATTACTTCTGAGTGTGTAAAACCAAAAGCCTGATGTCAACAAATTAGCCTGTGCATATGTGAAACTGTATTAGCTGTAGAGATTATTTCTTTTGGGTCTAGGCTGCAGTGTTTCCTGGTCAGATCATCACTTGACTATTTTAAAGAAACTTTAATTGTCTTAGTTCTCCCCTGGATGAAAACATATTCCAAAGACCAAGGATTTTTTTGCCTTGTTTTGTTTTGTGGTTTTGGTTGTTTGTTGGTTAGTTTGTTGTTTGTTTTCTTAAAAGGCCCAAACATGGTACAGGCCCAATTGAAACAGAGGGCTGGACAAAGTGAAGATTACCTCACCTGGCATGAGGATGCACAACACTGGGTTGTTGTTAACAGGCAAGCACAGATAAAAGCCTTTTTGTCCCCCATAAGTCTGCCCCCAGGATTCAGAAACTAATACAAAAAGTATAGATATTTTCTGTAGCCATGCAGAAGAAGACATGACAAGACTTGATACCAGCCTTGAAAGCCAGAAACAAGTCTAAAATCACAGCTACTGGCAACTGTCTTTACTCTTTACCTTACAACGCAGGCATGAATGCTGCCCAAGCCTGTTACAGGAAACACCTGTTGGAGAAAATCAATATGTAAAATTCAGTACTTAGAAACTGCAGATCTGTAATGTTTTTTAACACCTTGTGAAAGTATTTAATAATGTAATTAGGGCATTTATTTTTAATTCCCTGGCACAACTACACTTTGGAAACATGAATCAGTCATTTTAACATACTGTACCATTTTAACAAGTCTAAGCCTCATTGCAGTAATGTAATTTGACACAAAAAGTAAAAGTTGAAGAGAGGAAAAACCTTGTTTATTTCTTGAGTTTCCAAACTCTTGAAAACAGAAGTTTCAGAACGAGTTTGGTATCAAGTGACCATCTTGCTTTTCCTTTTCTCACAATGTCAAAGGAAGAAACACTAGCATTTTACAGACACTTTAAACAGTGCCATGGCAGCCTTTAGTATTTTTATCTCATTTAAATGGGATTTGAGAATACTTAAGGGTTGCAAACTTGCAAACCTAGAACAGTTGTTTTGTTCTGTATTTTCTGTCATGTCCTCTGGAAATATACTTTATTGCACATGACTTCATGTTAAAATCTGTAGCCGGCACATGACCTGTCAAGACCAGAACTGCTGCTCAAAATGCAGCTTGTCTTGAAGCTGCAAACTGGTTTCTTTACTCCACTAGAGGGAGTACAGCAAAAGCAGCCACACAGGAACTGGCAGCAACATGAAGCTGCAGGAAGCAGTAATACATATATTATCAGTCTCTGAGCAAGTACTCACTCCCTTCCACCTTGTCTTACATCTGTGATAAAGTTTTTGAATCTGAAGTAACAAATATCGTGAGTTCTCTGCACGAGCAGGACAGCCATGGGAGTTAGCACTCTGTCATTTGTTTAAATATGGAATTACAAATGTTAATGCATATATGTGCAATCATTTCTGGAGTATCTGCATTTTAAAAAACTTCTCTCAGATGGTGATGGAGAGTAACACAACCTTTTTCACAGCTAGAATGAAATTCAGACTACAGTTGCATGACCACATTTAAAGTTCATGTATTCTGTAGAAGTTCAGGTTTTATAATCTTGTTACCACACATTGACAAAAATCCTGCTCCTCTGCCAAGACTGCACTGTACCACAAATCATTGAACACAGTGAAAACCCTCAAAAAGCAATTTTTCTATTCAGGGTGTGACATCACATCTGTGAATTAAAAGCTTCCAACAATCACTGAGAAAGAAAAAAATCATTCTTGTGGAACAGCTGTTGCTGCTTCAATATTGCTATGCAGGAAGATACTCTGGCAGAATACATCAAGAGAAGCTAATCAAGGCTTAAAAAATAGCTGGCTGGGCGAAAAAAGGATGGGAGATGAAAAGGAGAGAAGAGATTTCTAAAGACAGACTACAACATTGAAATCAACAAATATTCTGAATTGGGAGGAATCAATTAGGACAAGACATTAGTCAGTTCTGAAGAAAACAGTCTTACACATCATAAAGAGCTCCTTGAATTTCTATATAAGGCTTGAAAGTGTTGTAATAGTCAAAATACATGCATACAAGTTTTGGAAGGCACAAATGCTTGTCTCGTAGGATAAACCAAATAGTACTTAATAGTGGGTAGAAAAAATAAATACTTCTGCAGAAGATTTGTTACTTCAAACATGCATAGCCTTGGCTAGTTTGTGTTTTGATTTAACTTCCCTTGAAGATTCCCTGTTTCAACCAGAGATGAGTAGTGGACTAGCAAAGTCAGGCATGGCCACCCTGACCTCTTACAACTACCAGTTTCAGTTTGTCCACACAGTTAAAAGTTCAGGACATAGTCTTCAGCTACCTGTTCTTGGAAGTGAACATGTATCAACATGTGATACATCTACTGACACACATGTTCACAGTCCACTGGTCAGGAAAAAACTGTGCAATCTGGCATGGAGGGAGGTCAGAGAGAAAGGGTCTAGTCTAAATAACTCAATATTAAGACCAAGCACAGCGGAAAGAGGCTCCTTCTTCCAGTGGTGGGAAAAGCAATCTATTTGGAAAAGGTAATGGAGAGTATTCTGGGGCACAGAAGAAGTAACTGGAAAGTCTGTATAGCTCTGGTGAAAGGGACTATGAATAACTTACATTTAAATGTCTCTGCTTCTAAAACTTGACAGCTGGCTTGATGTTCAAACTGATCATCTTCACAAAGGAAATTGTGGCAAAAAGAGCACGCAAATATTCTGCCTCCTGAAAGATTTATCAAGGCAAAAATCATCAGCAACAGGCATCAAGTTCTGCTCTGCAAACTATTTAGGCAGTAGTTTTGACTGAAGACTAGTTCTCCCTTCTATCACAAATGCTTCAACAAAGTCCTAAATTAGATACTGCCATCCATTATAACAGCATAAATATAAAGCAAGTGTTACTTCTAGTCCTTGTCATTGTAATTTGACTATGGCATTAAGTATTTTTCTTAAATCAGATCACATTCTGTCTCCTTCAGTCTCCTTCCTTTCTACCCCCTCCCCTCTGATGCACTGAAATTCACACTTTTAAGGATGCCACAAATGGAGATGAGTATGGTTTCCCAAGCAACTGGGAATCTGAATACCTGTACTACTGCAGATGAATGGAGTGGGAATGGCAGAAAATTTTGTTAACAATCTGATGTGGTGCCTAATTATGTGAAACATTCAGCTGATAGGACACATAATACACTAGAATACATAAACATCCCTGAGTCGAGCACTGTATGTTCTTGGGCAGGTCATTTACATCCTCCACTGCATCAGGTCTATTTTTAAAATGAAGAGAGTGCCTTGCTTTGAACAAACGAACTGCAAGGACTAATCAGTAAAACTTTAAAAAGTTATGTTACGAATATATGTAAAATAACTTAAGCAACATCAGGGGAAAAGTATTATTTAGATTTTCTAATTTTTAAACATGAGTAACCTACCATGGTCCCAGACGCTTCTTTCGCACTCAATACATTCTGCGTCTGCAAGAGGGCAGATACATGCATGTGTGCTGAGACATTTCCTCCCATGACACACCCAAGCTTCACAGAAATCACAGATTGCACCCTGCAATTACAGAAAGATACCATCTTGGGACTTCTGCAATACCTAGAGAGACTCTTACTTATAACCCTGAAAGTATCGAAGTATCCATTCTATCAGTAGGTTCATTCCAGTTAAGCAAGAAAGAGTCAACCCCATCTGTATTCTTATCAAGCTACTCCACAGTTCATCTTGTTTGATATTCATTTCTGCAAGATTAAATACAATGCAAAATAACTTGATTTTCTCCCTTTTTTTAATATTTCATATCTTAGATCTTATGCATGAAAATTGTCCTCCAGCTGAAACCTGAGATCCATAAATGATAACAATATTATGGCAAAAATGCAGTTTCAAAGAAGACCTGAAAAATGTCACTAGATTCTTACAGCTGAAATCATTCATTCAGATTTTAAACCATAATATATTGAAACACAAGCTCTGTAGACAGCAAAGACCAAATAACTCATTAGAAATATGTCAGATTCTTTAATTTCATTTTGATTAAACTGCAAGAGCTACACATCAACCATCCTTTAACTCTACCATTTAAGAAGCCTCCTCAGCCTGTATGTAACAAACTGCTGTGTGCATATAATGCACACAAAACTAAGAAAACAATAGTCCATGCAAATTAATTGTTGATTTAAAATAGTGTCGGTGAGTGCACGGAATGAGTTTAGGAACTTCAGACTGGAAAGGCCAACTGTGTTTCTGAGAGAAGCTGACTGCCAACTGGAGGCAGAAACAGGACGCAGGTTTAGTCCATACAGAATTCAAACCAGAGGCTATGACATTTCATGCCTTGCTTCCCAGAATGGCGTAACTAACTTGTTCTTCTAAGAACAAAAATTCAAAGGCCAGAAGCTATGACTAGTTCTGCTAAGAGCACAAATGATAAATTTGTGTAAAATAAAATTCCCATCTGATGCCACGAAACACATTTCTCTCTCTGATACTGATGGTCTCTCCAATAATAGTGACTGGGAATTGGCTATGGGGCATGTAAGCTCCAGCGCTTTTAATGCATATGCTTAGGGCCTGTCACCAACACAGATCTGTTAGCATCCAGGACATGCATCAGAGTTTGCATGAATTGAATCTAAACCCACAACATTTGGGTTTCCAATATAAGGCAAAAATCAGTTTGTGATGGCAAGATATAGGAAAAAAATGTTATCATGGTACATGCTATCATTCCATAAACCTAGTTTATCTTTTTTTCAGGAAGAATTGCACAGAATAAACTCATAGTGCAAAAAAGACTGTAATTTTGTATACATACCACCATTGCTAGTCCAGTACTGTACACACCAGCATGTTTTATAACACAGTCTGAAGACTTCATCATGCATTTGGTTTTCCCTGTTTAAAAAAAAAAGCAACCAGAAGAAAATTACATAAAAATAAAAAATTAGAATGAATGTTCATAAAAGAGCAGTACTTCAACCAAATGCCTGCTCTTAATTGTAAATCTAAGTAAAAATAATGCAAACAAATGACTGCGACCTGCAATCCACTCTCACATCTCCCTTAGATAAAATTGTCTGTTTTCAGCCAAAATCTCTTGCCCAGTGCTGAGATAATGAGGCAATGTGTTGTCTTGCTATATGTTTTGAGGCACTGGCAAGAATTTCAAATGTCAAAGCAAACCAAAGAACAAAGAAAGGTAAAAGTCAAGCAATGACATCTTCAAAAGTTGCATTTAAAACTGCTGCTAGTTCTGCCCCACCATAAAAGCAACGTGTGCGGCAAGCAAGGCTGAGGTCCTCTGAAAAAAACACGTGCACCTGATTTTATTTACTTGGAGGTACTTGGATACTCGGCTTTTTGGTGGTGGTGGTTTTGTTGTTGTTTGGTTTTCTTTTTTAAAACCATGGAAGAGATCATGTCTGAGACAAAATAATTCCTTTTGAATGCAGGGGACAGCTGGAAGAAAAAGCCACAGTCTCTCTGTCTTGCCCCCTGCAAGCCCATTCAAGAGCTGACAAAACCAAATTCTACTCTGAAAATGCAATTAAATCCTAGTATGCAGCATCATCAGAGTTTTGTATTAAAACACACCTCAGATACCAAATGACATTTGCAGGGGTGAGGAAGGACTAGTGGTGGGCTGCACTGGGCAACGTGAGGTGGTGGGGGTATTACTGGGTCTGCAGCACCACAGTACAGCTACCTTGCTCCCATCCCTCAGGGACTTCTCTAGGAAAGATGCTGTTGGTTTATGGGGGCTGTCACCAATGCTTGATTAAGCACCAAACAGCTCTAATGCTCTTTGTCTTGGAAAACTCTGGGACTCTGTAATTTTGTGGTCATTAGGAATGCTTTTGCTCCAGAAACACAAGTCAACTTCACATGTATAATATACTGTAAGACAGACAACATGGTTTTAGCACTTCATTGCATGATGACAGGAGGAGCACTTATGAAGGATGACACACTACCAGCCTGGCTTCTGGAAATGCTGTGTCTGAAGGTCCCAACAGAGGCACTGGAAGCTGCAGATGTCAGCAGCTCAGAGTCAAACTACAAAACAGTTAAACTGCGGAAATGGCACCAAGCTGTGCCAAGGGAGGTTCAGGTTAGAGATAAGGAGGAAGTTCTTTACTGAGAGGGTCGTTAGAAGCTGGAACAGGCTGCCCAGGGAGGTGGTGGAGTCACCATCCCTGGATGTATTTAAAGAGCGGGTAGGCGAGGTACTTAGGGATATGGTTTAGAGGGTAGACAGGAACGGTTGGACATGATGATCTCAGAGGTCTTTTCCAACCGAGCGATTCTGTGTGTGTGTGTGTGTGTGTGTGTGACAAACTGTAAATCTGCCAGGATGTATTGAAATAGTAAAGCAACAAAATTCACCTGAAAGTATGAAATTATTATCAAGATCCCCTGCAAGCAAGCAGTTGTTAAAAAAAAAAAAAGGCATATAAGCCTGATTCAGAACCCGGTTCTGTCATGAGGAGTCCTTCTCTTCTGATTTCAACACGTCAGCCCTCTAGTGCGTATTATGTTACAAAGCCATGCAAGATAATAATGTACTGTTTCTTTAATTGATATGAAAGTTATCAGCAATTATATCATCCCCAAAAGATAGTACTTATGGGTGCCTTGCTGACAGTCAGAAGCTTTTTAACTTTGCTGTCGTTATGAAACAATACCCCACATGGTCAATCTACGGAAGTGGTCAGTCAGATGATCTCAATCCTAAAAGGCAGTGAGACAAATTCTTCCAAAGATCAAATGCTGAAGACAAGCCCATGTCCCAGACTTGCAAACCTCTGGGGGTCAGAAACATACGCACAAGTGTATGATCAAGCAAGATCTCTTTTCAAGGAGGATATTCACAGCAGATTTAAAAGAACTTGCTCAAAAAATCACAAAGGTACTTACCCCAAAAATTGCAAGGTACTTTAATACAAAGGTACTCTAATTGCTGAGAGTTTAACATCACAAATGAGACTGAGGGTAGCATGTTTTTCTTCATTATTTCTACTTACCACACTGTGCACAAATGGGTAATTTTTGAACAGAGTTACAGAAGTAGCAAAAAGCTCTATTCTTCTGTCGTCTGGGCACATAGGGGGGGAAAAAAAAGCATTAAAAAAGACATGTACAATGTTAGAAACCAATTAATATTAAGCTACTGCTTTAGGAGAAAAATACTTACCTTTGGCACTTATCACATTCCTAAAGAAAAGAAATAAATATTGGTAATTATTCTTATTCTAGATAAAATATAAAATTTTACAGACCCCAAAAGCTCTGCATTGAGTTCCAATTAGGAACCAAACTTTTTAGTCAAGTATTATACCTCTGATGCAAATGTAACCTTAAATATAGACGAAGGATGGTAGGAAGAATGGCATTCTAGTGGCATTAAATACAGACAGTGTATTTTCACTGGTTTTACAAAATTTAAAATCAAGTCTTGCAATATAAAATACTTTAGGTTATTTTACCATTGAAGCATTGCAGGGATGTTTGGCTAGATCTATGTTGGCTCTTGAAGCCCTTATCTGCTTTTCACGTTCACGACGGTTTTCAGCTTTCTTACGAGCACCAGTCTTCTTTTTAGGCATTTTTCACTGCCTGTGGGGGTAAAAAATAGGTATGGAAGGAATGCATGCAAAACTATGTATGTAAATACATGGATATATGTGACACATCCAACACTAAAACTGGATCCTGGAGTTCCCATGTTACATCTCCATTTATTTCCTCTTCTGAAAGTTTCTTTTCAAACGAATAAGGGGCCAGTCCCATGGGAAGGGTCATGTGATGAACCATGAAGAAACCTGTGATCTGGAAAGGACTCTGCTGCCTTAAACTTTGTGCTTAACTATCTTTGAAGTGTTTTGCCTTTAAAAAACTGCTATGCTTTGTAGGTTTGTGGTGGGCCTCTGTTTTTCCTTTGCCTTGCCTATTTAATAAGGACAATATTGAGCTCCTTTTCTCCTTCACTTCTCTTTCGTGCTCACTAACTATTTCAATCAGTTAAAAAGCACTCTTCAGGTAAGCAAATTGTGCTGTACTGCAAAAATGCCACACTTTGTGAAGGCTTAGAAAACAAAATGTCATTGTTATACACTTAAGAGCTATGATAAAGGGATTTTTGTGCTACTTATTTATCATTCTAGCACATTAGCAATAATGAAGAGATGAACATGCCTTGCTTTGAAGGCAGCACTCTTAAAGGATTTACACTAATTTAATTCTATCTGGTTCAAGTGTGTCTACGTTACCATTCTAGGAGGGAACTAACGCAATACAGTGGTAAGACCATCAGGTAAATCAGCCCACTGCTCTCTTGTCATCTCCACAATGAACTATGGAGTACTCACAAATGCTTAATTTACTCCTTGTTTATAATAAATTAGGGAAGTATTATCCTGACTCCATGAAATGGACAACTGAGAGATTAAAGGTGTGGTCTGATACTGGAATTTCTCTTGTCAATACGGGCACTCAAGATAGACACCTTTCCTTATGCTCCACCTTTATCATCCCCTCATTTCTGCTAATGTAACTGTTGTTGGTGTCTCATTCTAAACCAGATACAGGTTAAAAACAAAACTAAACCAAAAAACCCCAAATCAACAAGCACCAAACCAACAAGCAAAATCAACAAGCAAAAGACAAATCAACAAGCACCAAGGCCCAGATTAGCATGATCTGATGAGGGAAGATGGTGAAAGGAGCTGCACAGGGGTATTTGCTTAGCAAGTATGGGAATAAGAAAGCAGCTGAGGAAGAGGCAAGGACCTCTTCACTGACAAAAAAAAGCCTTGTCGAACGTAGCTCTTACTAAAAAACTCCCAAGTCTATGGCGCAGGTGGATACACTTTTTCGTGCTGCAGCTGCCAAACCAAACTTCCTTGCAGATGACAAGACGGCTGAATCTTTTAGGTGATTAGCTCTTATTCTGGTACCTCACTACAGTGCTTCTGTTTGGAAAACTTGGCTTCTCTAAGAGAGCACATTGCCCCAACATCTGTTGCACTGTACAACTAATCCACAGTTCTTTTAGCTACAAGTACACCTAATGGTGCTCCCTGCTCTGCCTCGGATTTCCAAAACTGCAGAAACATACTTTCGAACAGTTGATAACTGAGACTCAAGTGCCATCTTAATCTCAAGTCTCCACTTACGGAATTTGAAAAAAAAAATCACTACAGGGAGTGGAAAAAATGGGCACACATGATGGGACAAGCTCTGCCCAGGCAAAGTTCTGCTGATTCCAGTAACCTTGTGTTGCAAGCAGGGGCCACTGGTTTGAGGAAACAGGAGGTACCTGCTCTCCCCAGCCCCATCTCTAACTCCAAGCAGACACGTAGGCATGCATGCTGGCATCTGTAAGGAGAGCTGCAGCATCAACAGGTACCGAATTGCAGCAGCTTAAACTTGGAAGAAAAACTAGTGTCTTGTTCCAAAAGGTCTTGTAAAATAAACCCAGCAGCCCTAACTTTCCCAAACAAAGAAATATACAGTCCTGATCAAATACTACAATTTGGTTTTGATAGCACACATAAATCAGTGTGCTCACCCTGTAGCATTTTTCACCATGCTTAGATTGTATTAGTGTCATATTTTGTAGTCAAAATCGTATTGTTAAGCTGCCTGCTGGCAACAGTCATTATTCTAGAGCGTGACATTTCTGACACTAGGTGTCCAATATGAGGTTGCAAACTAATTTTTGAACTGCTTCAATGCTGATTTAACAACAGAATCTAATGGTATTTATACCTTGACTACTTCACACTGCCTCATAACTGAAAGCACCGAAATGACAAACCACTTTGAAAAACACTCTCTCAATGACTACAGAGGACACAGATTATGAGAAATCTTGAAGATGGTAGTTTTTAGAAAGCCACACTAAACTAAACTGCAATGGCGGATTGCAAGCTCACGTAACAAGACACCATGCAGGAGGTGAGCAGTAGTTCAAAGGAAAACCCCTAAAATGAGGTGTGTGCATACTGGGTCCCCAGCACTAAAGTGTTTCATTCCGCAAAAGTTTCACCTACTGTTTCTCAAGTGCCACATTATCTGCTAAAGTAAATACAGGCAGACAGCAGTGTTCCCACCAGAGCTCCAAAGACTGCTTACCTGATATTTGTGCTATGTTAAATACATAAACAATGTCTGGCATCTGAATTCTGTTTAGGTAGTGCTATGCCCATACCATTTTTTTCCCCTCTTCAAGATTGTCCTTGATGAGTTCCCAAAGACACAGTAAGTTTGCAGCAGACAGGAAAGCAGAATGCACCAGCAGATTTCTGGATCTTCTGTGCTGAGCACGAAACTTCCCTTGTGTCATATTTTCTCATCTTATGTGCTATGTTAACCACCCTGCTGTCACAAGTATAATGACCAGCTGTAACAAGCTATTTATTCAGAGGGGGCAGGGGAACTGTCGGGTTATTCTCATCATGCCATGCCAATACTAACACCCAAAAGAGGCTTTCCGTATTTCAAAACTTCTCATACTTGACCATTAAATAGCTTCTGTGTAAAAGAGGAATCATGGCAAATTTACTGAGTCATATCTGATTTCTTTCAGGATTCAAAAGTATCTGTTTCAAGCATTATACATTATATCGTTTAAAAAAAAACCAAGAAGCTGTATTAGCAGTGTTTCACAGTTATGTCATCCCAATCCATCTAATAATGAAATAAATCTGGAGGCACCGTGACTGTAATGACTTATTCCACTTTTCAAGTAGCACGGTGGGTAACTCTGGGCCCAGATACCCAGAGGTTTCCTCAGGCACGTCCTCCCCCTGCCGGTAACGCCGGCCGCCCTCAGGCCGACGCGCTCTGATGACCCGATTTCAGGCAGTTAGGGGAAACGCCAACAGCTTTTCGACTAATACCCATATCGCAGTTTTTCAGCTTTTGGTATTTTACCGCATTTTCAGTATTTTACCTCGATCCCCCCAACCGTGTCGCAACACGTTTCCAACCTGGATCGCCGCGCTCTGTATTTCTCGGCATTTATCTCTGGGGAAACCGGCGACCGCTTCCCTTGCTCAAACCGGGACCCCGCGGGGGGCTGGACTCGCCACCACCCTCTCAGCGCCCCACCGACCCGCAGGCGCGGCCGCCCCCATGCCCACCTGCCTCCAGC